>NW_022738761.1:794064-796697 GCF_011630105.1 Anneissia japonica
ATTGTGATTTTAAATAGCAGAGGTGGATTTAAGGAGGAGGGGTGGTAAAAAAAAAATTGATTGCCCAAACGCATCAGGTTATTTTCGGGCGTCTAGAAAAGACAAATTTCTTCTAAGATGGTGTCATCTCGATCGGACCCACTTTCGCCCCCGGTCCCCACCCTTTCGGACATCTCTGGATTTGCCCCTGAATTGGCCTGCATGCCAGCAACTAAAGAACTATATAGGCTATTTATTTTTAACATTGTTCTGTGTATATCAATTTAATTTCTTCAATTTCAAACGAATGACCGCTGAGTTTCGTATAATTTTTGTAGTATTTCAAATGAATGTACCCACTGTTGTCTTCTAATCGGATTAAAATCTGGCCGAATTTTGGCCGATATCGAAAAAAAGTTTGGCCGAATTTGGCCGTGAGATGGCGTGTGTTTGGCCGTGAAGCCTGTTGACTATCTGGCAACCCTGCTCTTTCTACGTTTACCTACGGTAGGCCTATGAAATCTCACGGACTTATGGGATGTACGTGTGTAACTAACTGTGACCTTCTTGGATGTTATTAAATGTTAGTATATTATCTACAACAACAACAGCTAGTACCTCCTGTTATAAAGTGTAGATAGGTACAGTAATACCAAAGGCTAGAGACCAACATACTAACATTGACTGAAACTTTGGGGGGAAAAATAGGACAAAATTGAAGCATGAAATGAAAAATAGAGCGCATAAGAGAAATATTATTAAATAAATAATATACCATTCCGGCGTTATTGAACTTGTCCAAACTATCATTGTAATGTAATTAATGTTAAATAATAATAATAATCATCATCATCATTAATTACCTTGGCCTAAGTCTTGTAATGAAGAACCTACAGATACCTTACTTTACTATAAATAGGCCTAGTAATAATAAATAATCGCCCAAGGGGAATATCTTTTGTGTTATTTCCCCTTAACGTCATTTTTTTTAATTGTTCTCTAATTCCTCCATTGTCTAAATTCCCCTTAAGGTACAGGTAATAATAATAATTAATAATAATAATAATAATAATAATTTCAGCATTAATTACCTTGGCCTAAGGCTTGTAATGAAGAACCTACAGATACTATTTACTAGGCCTATAAATAACAACTAGCTCAAGGGGAATATCTGTTGTGTTATTTCCCCTTAACGTGGTTTTTTAAATTGTTCTCTAATTCCTCCATTGTCTAAGTTCCCCTTAACGTACAGGTAATAATAATTAATAATAATCATTTCGGCATTACATGTTAATTAACTTGGTCTAGCCTTGTAATCAAGAACCTGCCGATTACTATGCCTAATATTAATAACTAGCTCATTTTTACATTCATTTGGTGCTCTGCCATTTTGGCAGGTCTTATGGCATCCAGAATTTTAGAGCTGCCTATTCTCAGCTCTTCTCTTAATTTGAAAATAACTGTCACCCTGTTTCATTTGATGAAGAAAAACGCGCTTTTCCTTACTCTTTGTGCTTCCCAGAAAGCGTTTTTAGTACTAGTGGGCCTAGGTAATTATGCAAAACCCAGGCCTAACTAAAAAATTATAATTGTCATAGTATGTAACTCAAGTTAAAATAACACTTTTCATTACTCGTGCAGCTTAATCAAATATTATATGTCATTTTAAACGACCCATTGGTATTAACATGGTAACAATGTTTTAAAAATTAGACAGCGGCGTTCTCTCAGAAGTTGTTTTGTAGACGTTTATCTGTTGATGACCTTTTGACCTCCTGATTTCTGCAATGAGATTTTCGGGTCGATTCAGCCGAGACGGCCCGAGTGGAGTTTCATGTAAATGTTTCGTACGGAAAAAAAAAATCGCTTCCGGGGAAACATTGCTGAAAGTGGGTGTGGGGCATGCTGTGTATGCGCAACCGGACGAGGGTGGAGTCTGTGGGAGATGTTTTTATTTGAACCCAAATTGAAACATTGTTGCACCATTTTTAAAAATCATAAAATTGTTAAATTCTCTTTAATATATCCCTTTAATATATTTTTATTTTTTCATAGTTGACAGTGAATTATCGCTACCAGTGTTTCAAAAAAATGTCTTAAACCTTTGTTCTGCCTGGTATATTCCAGCTCTGTGCATAATCCATACAGGGCGTTACCCCCTGACTTCACGGAATCATACCGGTACACAGTCCTTTGCACCCGCTGGTCAGATTTTTTGACCAAATGGAAATCGAGCCCCTTTTCGGAACTTTTGAACCCCTTGTTGCAAATTCTCTGGCGCCGCGCCACCGTTTACAGAAGAAGCGAAATTTGAAGAAACAGAGGTCCAACTCCAAAATAGTGTTATTGGGTGGCGTACACGAAAGGAATAAATGACTAGCATTGTAAGAGTTGCCCAGAAGTGGAAAGACCCTGGGGCATCGCTGATTCCCTCAAAATTTACCATAGTAACAGTTTCTAGGCAATACAGATGAGCATTTAAGTATAGGCCTACTGCATCTGTGTACTTTTTCATGAATAAGCTTATTGATGTCTACACAAAGTTTTCACTCGTGCGTAGGCCTATTTTCTTTGCTGAGAAAATTGTCATTAAGCCTACAGGGTGTGTCGGGGAGGTAAGGAGAGGGACGAGGGTTTCTAGCTCTTATCACATG
>NW_022738761.1:796772-815657 GCF_011630105.1 Anneissia japonica
AAAAAAAGATTAAAAGAAATTAAATAGTTGAAGATTTCACACCGTACCCGACGAGGCCTCTATGTTAGGATCGGGGTCTTTGAAAATCTTAAAATAAGATTATAATTTTTTGCCAGCCTACGTCCAGACTGCAGGTCAACAGGCTGCAATGCTATTTTTTGTTATATTAGGCTTAAATATTTAAACCGGAACTTGATCCGAACAGTGTGACGTTTCCTGCATTGCTTGTAATAATTATTTTAGCTTCTTGCTTATTTTTTGCATACAATGGTGTCACATCGTGAGTGCTCCTATTCATCTGTTACGCCAACTGCTATAATAATTTTGATTTGAGAAGAATTTTGTTTTAGGACACACATGAATATATTTTTGTTGCCTATATGATTGAACATTTAATCCAATATAGATGTGTTTTCTATATTAATATGTAAGTATGTAGTGCGTATAGTAGCGTAGCCTATTGTACTGTTGTATTCCGTATTATTGCTTTGTTCGGTGATAACCTTGACCAAAATAGTGAGTGTACTGTATGCCGATTTATGATTGCTCCATTTAGCCTAAAACTAAATGGTTCGAAGCAGGCGCTCTGCTCAATGCTTATACTCCTTTCCGCTTACACAGGCCTAGATTCCGGTAGATTGTGCAATGGACGATTGTCTTAATGGTTGTTATTTGGTTTGTGTCTGTTATATTGAACTTGTGTCTGTTATATTGAACTTTCGTTCTTTTAGATTTCGAAAACATTTCATATTTTTAGTAATATACATAAGGTGTGGATTCCGGGGGATGGGGGATATATCCCCCGATATTCGACAAGGGGAATGGTCCATTGTATTATCGATCCCCCCCCCCCCCAAATATTTTGACTATGTATGGGATAAAATGGAGCTTTACACACTTCAAAAGACTGTCACAGAAATAATTTACAATGTCTTATGCGCTTACAAAGATGAAAATTAGCATAATGTATTAATGTTGATAACAAAAAATTATTTTATCTGGTACCAATCTAAGCTCTTCTTCCTTAGATGTTAGATGTGCTTGCAAAGCAAGCCACATTTTCACACTGAAGGGTGTGTACGACATCAGTAATTTTATGTCAATGAATTTTCAATCATCCCCCCCCCCCCAATGAAAAATACTTTTCTACGCCACTGGTAATATAATTACTTCTGATGTAGGCCGTAAAAGAGTTCTAAGAACATACAATAGATCCACAGTAGGTCTCCCTCTTTGCATATCGTTTAATCAATAATTTGCAGTGGTGTTGACTAGCTTGGTGGTTAATAAAAACAATTATTGTCATCGTCAATTTACAATCTTTATACAGTTATACACAGAAGCCTGAATTACATAAACAATGAGCGTATGTCGGACGTAAAACGTGCGGCATATTTCCTCATATCAGGGAGTTGTTATAGTGAAACTCTCTGCTCATATCACAATTAGAGAAGATGCTTCTTTCCAATTCCAAGGGTCTTGGGTTCAATATTGAACTTCAATACCTTGTAAATGATATTTGAAAACAACTCCACACCCTAATGGCACTTAGTCTTACAGTGGTTGCCAACCATGTATGTAAATTAGTATAGGATCTGGGTTCAAATTTAGATTCCAAGACTTCTGAGGTGTTTTTAATGACTTTTCTGTTCTTAAAATTCAAAGTTCCCCCTCTTGAAAACAGTCAGGTAAATTTTCTCATTATTATTACTAGTAAATAGGCCTATTATGTGTGTATAGGCCTACATACAAAAAAAAACTAAAAAACGAATAGTTGCATACGTATTCGTTTTTCCATAACCAATTCCAAAAAGAAAGGAGGATCCGAGGGTCCTCCCCGGGAAAATTTTGATTCCTAGATAGCGGGAAATGAAATTTCTCGACTTCTGAGGTGTCTTTTAATGACTTTTAAGTTCTTCAAAATTAAAGGTTTTCCGATCAGGTAAATTTTCAATACTTATTACAGAAATAGTCCTATTATGTGTGTATACCCCTGGTTCTTAATTAATTAATTTGTTTGAAGGGCCAGATTATTTTTAGAGATGATGTGACGGGCCAAAGAGAGCAATCGTTGTACATCTGGGTGAAACTTTTTCCGCTAAGATAGATCTATTTTAAAGTGTGTTTTCTTTTCGCAATTTGAAATTATAGGGGTCTAATTTTAAATTTTACTATGCCTGTAATAGCGGTCATGACCCAAAATTGAGTCGCGGAAATTTTTTGTGTGGACATCAAAATGCAACAAGTTTTCCGCAAGTACACGTATTGTCATGTAGGACTAGAGAAATGCATTTTTATAGCATTTTTATAACTTTGTATTACCCCTCATTTGAAGTAAAGAATGCTATTAACGAATCACAGTGAACAGAACAAAATACAGAGGTGGAACTTGGTGGCACAAAAGTCGGGGTGATTCTAATACTTGAAAAAAAAGGCTGTTAACGAAACACAATGATCAGAACAAAAAACAAAGACAGAGCGTAATATAGAGTCCTGTATGACTTTAATTATTTGCAGGACAATAGCAATGTATTTACATTTTGTTTGGTGTTCTTTGGTTCACTAGGTGTTTATTATCATGTAAAATAATTAAGCTTATTGACGATAAAACCCAACAGACGTATTGCAAAGTAACATAAATTTAGTTGTGTTTACCTCTATGATTTAATATTGGGCTTCTACCATGGGTCATAAATCAGACATCAGGATTCTGCAATCACTAAAATTTTAACATGTCTATGATAAGTTGTTTTATTTTTCTCTGGGCTGCTATGTTAAATTTTTGCAGAGCTAATAAGAATACCAATCTTGGGAGTATTTTTTTATAATTTTGTTTACAGGGTTTAATTTTAGATCTGATCTGCGTAACCCTTAAACCGTAACGCACTTTTTTGGCTTGTTTGAATAACACAGTAAAGAATAGGACCACGGAAAGTATCCAGAGATCGATTTTCGGCGCTATTTATTCTATTTATGGCCTATATCATCTTACTCATTTTAAAACGACTCCATGCACATTACCTAGTGGGTTGTATTCTGTCTTTACTTTATTGAAAATGTAGGTTAGCATGCCTTTTGTAGGCCGGGAACCAGTAGTATTTGTTTTTACATTTCTTCACCGGGGGGTGGGGAAGGGGTTCGTCTGATCCCCCTGGATCCGCCATTGTGTCTGAGATATGCTACAAAAATATTTGTTCGGATCTCATACATAAATATGTAAAGCGTTTGTGTAGATAGAGTAATTTCAAAAACACTATTTATTGAGGCCAAGTGATATTGTTCTATGGTTTTGTACTTTTAGATTTCAATAACAGTTTACACCCAAATTGAAATTTCTTAAAGGTACATGCATCCCAGCACCCCCTTAAATTCAGACATTTATATCATATAATTTTCCCTTGGTAACAAAAAAAGAAAAGAAATCCAGCTCTCGGGTCCTGAAAATAGGTCTAGAATTTTTTTTTATTTTTTGCTTGGCAGCTCAAGGGGGTCAAACCCCTTCCCCAGATCATTTTCGTACCTCAGCACCAAACATGGTTGGACTGAGGTGGTGTTGACACCCTATCTGTAAAATTTACTTTCTGACCCCTTATTTCAAATTCCACTGGATCCGTCACTGTTTAGTGTTGTAGTTTTATGGCGAATCAGCTTCTATCTATAATCTTATTGGTGGAATATCACCATGAGTCGCCCTAAACAAAAATAAATAAAAATAAAAATAAAAATAAATGGGGATAAAAGAAAATTGCCATCAAAGTTTTCGGTCACCTAGAAGTGCCATAGACATAACATTTCGTACCTCACCCCAACATTGGTGGGGCTGAGGTGGTTTCTATTTTGAATTCCAGTCCACCTGTGCAATGTTGTAGCCCTACTTTCGTGTCGAATCATCTTTTATCTATAACCTTATTGTTGGAATATGGACAATGAGTAACACTTTGACATGGGGTCCGTGAAGACTTTTGACATGTCCCGAGGGGTCCTCGAATGCAAAAAGGTTTTGGACCATTGTTACAGAGCGTCTTACTATACCTGAATAAAATAATCTACCTATTCCATAAATAACCAAGTCGTTAGTAGAGGCAGATAGTTGCATTTAATCTATAATGTTAAATCAGATATCTATCTAAAATGCAGGTATCATTAATGGACGTTAAAGTATCTCATTTCGGTCAGTTGTTTCTTGCAGGTATGATAACGAGTGTATGACGTAACTATTGCGCCTAAAAAATATCAAAACGGTCCAAGTTCCCTGGACATCGGCAAAGAACTGCATGTGACGTGACTGTAAGGAAGACCTAGGTAAATATATTTGCGTTCATGTTGAAAGCTTAGTAAATATTTTAGTTATAGATATTTAGAATTTTAAATAACATTTTACTTGTTTTTTTAAATTTATTTACGCCAAAATATTACACATACCTCTTGCAGTATTAAGCGCCTCGAGGTTGTGTCAACGTGAGGCGCTATATAAACTTACAATTTGTGTTCATGTTTTTTTCGTGTTTATAAGATTTAATTTGTTCCATGTGCTTAGCCGGCACAGGAACAGCTTTTGCTGAATCTGTGATTTTTATTCCCTGTTGAAATTCATTGACCATTGTCATAAAACAATATTTTGAATACAGGCTTAGATGATTTGGTTTTTGCAGTTAGACATGTTATATGACTACCTATCATACATATTTTCTTAGATGTAAAGTAGGCCATATTTTATATTTTTACAGATTCCAAACATGGATACAGCAAAGGAACATACTTCAAATGCGTGTAAAAGTGGGGGTCGTCGTCGGGTTACCATAGAACCAGCGATGCTGGTGGTTATGATCTGTATTGGTCTTACTACACCCATTACTGTTCAGTATGTTAACCTCAGAGTCAAACATAAGTACAATATGACGTCGGAGACAAGTAAGACAGATTGCTTGAACTATTCGATTTACGATACCAACGATACGTCGATTACAGAACAAATTGAGCATGAGGTTACGCTTTGGAGTCTAGCACTTAGTGCCGCTGGAGCGTTCCCGATGTTAATCTCGACGACAATATTTGCTACAATGAGTGATTCAATCGGACGGAAGATACCACTTTTAGTTTCTTGTATCGGAATGATTGCTGACTGTCTCTCTTTTATTTTTATAGCCTACTTTTCTTTGCCTTTGATATATCTGGTGTTAAGTCGTCTCCTTTGGAACTGTTGCGGTGGATATCAGTTGTTCTTTTCGGTGTGTGCCGCCTATATCGGTGACATTGCCGTAAAGAGAAAACGTACTATGAAGTTCATCCTCTTACAGACGTTAGTATACCTTGGATCTGGAATGGCTCAGGTTGGAACTGGTTACTGGGTACAGGCTACGGGATTTATCCCACCTTATTGTCTTGCTGCAGTTCTCTTCATAGTGGTCTTTCCATACATAGTTATCCTAATACCAGAGACAGTCACAAATCAACTATCTTGTTCCTCAGTCTTTCGGAGGTTTTTCTCTTCCTTAAAAATGCTTTTCGTTTCAAACGAATCCAACAGACGGGTAAAGCTTCTGTTATTGCTTCTGTCACATTTTTTGGCCTTTAGTACCATTACGTACTACACACCTCTGATAATTTTGAAAGTTCTTGCAAAACCGTTCTGCTGGAGCTCAGTTCTGATTGGCTATTTCACCGCAGCGCAGCCGATACTGAGTAGCATTGGTAAGAGATTGAAGTTCCTGTTTTATTAACCTTACGCCAACGAAACTGTTACGTATTTAAAGAATAAGAAAGTTTCCGTTGAAATGCAAATAAAAATAATTTCTAGTTTATTTCCGCCATAGCCCTAAACATTGTAATATCTAACAATATCATGAATATCAGGCCAAACAAATTGTGTTGCTTAAGTACAGACTGACATTTTTGAAATCCGGAACAGTCTGGGCCTATTCTATGTTTCATGCAACCATCACTCACCCCCAAGATTTTTTTTTTGGGTAAAATGGTCACCACAGGGTTAAAATTCACGTTTAAAGTATTATATTTTTCAAACATCGTACAGAATTTCGGGATCCTTGGTCAAAACATAAAATATTTGGCTTTAGAAACGACCCAAAATATTTGAGATTTTTGGTTGATTGAACTTGGGCAAGACGAACATTTTAAATAATGTATTGGATTATTGAGCAGAATGACACCTTCACACCATCACTAATAATCGGTATTTTTAAAATCCTTGTATTACATAGGCCTAATTAGGTTTTTTACTAATTTTTACTTTAAATACCATTAGAAACGTATGTCCAAGTGCCAGGTTTATTTTTATTTATTTATTTTTAACAGGACTTCTACTCGGTGGTTATCTTCTATCCCGGTGTCTGGGTGACAATGGAATGATTCAAGTTGGGCTACTCTCGGGCATCCTCATGATGATTTTCACGGGACTTTCTACAACTACCGTAACTTTGTTCGTTGGTAAGATTTAAAAACAAAAACTGTTATTGAATTAGCTTTTATTAGGAGCCTACATTATGTCAATACCTCCTGGATTCAAATTCAACGACTCTCCAACATCACAACATCATTACCATCTACCCACACGTGGCATATTCATCATTTCAAGACCTTTACCTCACACTGAACTGATTAATTAAATATCAGGATCGAGAATATAGTCTATTTAATGCATTGTATGTGTTAGAATATAATTTGAAAAACTTCTCTTTTAGTTGCAGCAGTCGGAACACTTCGCAGTATTTCTATAGCAGTACTTATGTCCAGTCTTTCGAAGACTGTTGGCGATGAAGAACAAGGTGGGCCTTGACTATATAATAACTAACGATTGTAAGCCATAAAACTCTATTAAGTTCCTGTATCGGGCTGCAACGAAGCGTTTACTTGTTATAGCCCTAATATGATGTAGGCCTAACATATTTGTCTAACACGAATTACAACCAATAAGCCAACTCTGAAGTCCTGGTCCTGCTATCAAATTTAATTTGACAAACATGTCACATGCCTTGGTACCATAACCATATATAGGCACATCATGACTATATATGGGCATACAACAGTTTTTTATCAAAGAAAATGTGATAATCTGGACAGAGCTTTAATACTTACATCACACAGGATTACTACAATGTAAATAATTATGTCCTTTTAAGAAAAGAAATCTACTTAAAATTCGTGTCCCATACTTTAAAAAAAAATATACGCATATTTGTTAATGAGATGGTGCGTCAATTGCATAAGACACTTTATAAATGCAACACATTATATATCCACAGGTACATTGTTTGCGTTTGTCGGTGCTTTGGAGGGCCTGGGGTTGTTCTTGGCACCGCTAACATTTGGCAGTATTTACAAAATGACGTCTCAAACCTACGGGCCAACTGTGTTCTTTACAATGGCTGGAGTATTATCAGTAGCTCTGGTGTTTGTTTGGTAAGTACGAATATCGGTACGTACTTTCAAGAGAATGTGAACATATGGGGACGTAGCCACAGTTAACATACAGTTAAATTATTATTTGATTTTTAAGATAACACTGTGGGCTAATTTATCTTAGGTGTCTAGTGTATGTTTATCAAACACATGACATAGTGACGATTACAGCGTAGTAAATATATTTTGTTACAAATGTAAAACATTTATATTTTAAATATTCTTACTTTTTAAGGATTTTGAAAATCATGGATTTAAACCTCCAAAACCTGTACAGTAGAATAGCCAATGACGAGCCACACACATGACGTCGATGCTACTAACACCAATGCCAATGAGGCGATTGAAGACCGCACATAGGCCAAATATATCACATCACTATTTTCAGACTTATTATGTAGAACCCATTCGTTACAAGATTGGGTTGCTTGTGATGTCTCGATATTAGCATTTTTAAGATAATTCCCCAGCATTATATAATTATTTAGCATTTTATTGTTTGGAGGTTTGCATGGCGAAGAAATAGCATATATGTTGAAGCTTGAGGTACACCACGTAGGTAGTTCTGAACAGAACTGTTGTAGTTGAGAAAGTATCGACGTTTCGATTGAGTTGCTTCTATCGTCTTCAGGAGAATTATATCAGATATTATTCTCCTGAAGACGATTGAAGCAATTCAATCTAAACTTCGAGACTTTCTCAACTACAACAGTTCTTTTCAGAACTACCTACGTGGTGTACCGCAAGTTTCAACATATATGCTATTTAGCATTTATTATTTGGTACATTTTAGTATTTAGTGCAATTTTCATTGGAGTAAGTTGCAGAAGGGAATGTGACTCAATTTCATTAGTTTAACTGTTAAAATAAAACATTTACATCAGTATTATCCACTTACACATTTTATAAATAGGTTTAACATTGAAAACCGATATTTTATTGATTTATGATTGTAAACTTTAAGAGGACCGTTAAATAGATGTTATATTAAGATGGTGAATCTTGAAACCTACAATGTACATACATTTTCATTTTGCTAGTTGTTGTTAAAGCTTGTTTTGCACTAAAGCCGGGCACACACTGCACCCGATTGTCGTCGGTCGACACGATCCTATGGAGAACGCAAAGCCACGACGCGCGCGCAACAGATCGTTTTTTAATGACGCTTCGTTCAGACTGGCACCGACAATCAGCAGACGGTGTCGCGTCGTCTAGCTGTCACAGGGTGCGAAGTTGGATTCGCCTTACGACGGTCGTCGTAAGACGCAGCTACTATCCGTTATCCAGATGCCCTTATCGCGAATAGATGATGATGATGATGATGATAACGATCAGATGGCCAGATAATGAATTTAAACGACAGAATACAGTCAGAAGCTGATGCATTAAACATTTGATGATAATGATGAAAATGACGATGATAATAATAATGGTTAAAATTGATGGAGGTGATAATGATTATGGGGTAATGATAGGGAGGATGTTAAAGAAAATGATGACGTTAGTTTCTATAGCGCATCTATGCGTCTCTGTGTAGAATAAGAGAAGAAATGTTATGAAAATAATAGAAACTAAATCATAAAATATTCTACCATTAACCAAAAAAAGCTGAAAACAACTGAAGACAGAGAAACCATTTTAAGGATAAAGATGTCAATCAAATGAGCAGATAATGAATTTAAACGACATAATGCAGCAAGAAACTGAAGAAACTGAACTAAATATTTCTTTAACAATTCGATTTTTGTTGACTCAATTCACTAGCTGGAAGATCATTATAAAAAGGTAGGCAAACAGACAGAAGGAAACGTGAATAATCGGTTGCCATTCAGTGTTTTTTTTTAAAGGAATGTAATGTGTTCATCTGTAGGGTGGCGATAAAGAGTTTCGGACGTTGTAAGTGCCAGCAATAGGTATATCTTCTTCATGGTATGATACCGGAACTTGTTTTCTATTAACAATTTCCTATATATTATAAAGAAGTACAAAACAATGGGATGGGATTGCTCTGAGTACTTTCTGTTTACTTTCAAGTAGGCCTACAGTTGTTTTATTTGATTCGACAATATAATTTCTATGTTTTGTTGGAAGCCATATTTCAAAGAATGTCTGTGTCAGGGGCATCTAGTCCAGTGTAGTTTTACGTAATAAGTATTGAGCACAGTGGACTGGGACGAGTTTAGTGAAATTGGTATATTTTCTGTTTAGTACAATTAGTACTGGTTGCATCTTTAGTTGCTTGACATGATTTGCAGCATCCTGGGATTGGAAGACAAGGTGCATATATACTACCATGTGGGGTTCCGATATTGTTAATCGTGATATTATTTCATTTATTAATTTCAACAAATTGCACATCTAACGTCACAAAGTCCAAGCTTAGTCAAATGATCAACATGAATGATTATGATTTGTAGTCTTGATAAATGATTACATCTTTTCCAAATGTATCTCTGTTTTATTTTCAGAGATTTTAAATATGGATAGACATACATCAAGTGAAGCATCATCAATTCTGGGTAGAACTGTGGTTCGACGTCGTCGGGTTACGGTAGAACTAGCCGTGTTCGTGGTTATTATCTGTATTGGTCTTACTGCGCCCATTACTGTTCAGTACATTAACCGTAGAGTCAAACATAAGTACAATATGACGTCAGAAACACGCCAAATAAACTGTTTAAAAGATGTTAGTATTATTAATGGTACGTCGATTGAAGAACAAGTTGAACAGGAGGTTGCGGCTTGGAGTCTAGCACTTAATGCCGCTGGAGCGTTCCCGATGTTAATTTCAACGACGATATTTGCCACGACGAGTGATTCAATCGGACGGAAGATACCACTTTTAGTTTCTTGTGTCGGGATGATTGCTGAATGTCTCTCTTTCATTTGTATAGCCTACTTTTCGTTGCCTTTGATATACCTGGTGCTGAGTCGTCTCCTTTGGAACTGTTGCGGTGGATTTCAGTTGTTCTTTTCCGTATCTGAGGCCTATATTGGTGACATTGCAGTAAAGAAGAAACGCACTATGAAGTTTATCCTCCTACAAACGTTGGTACTCTTTGGAGGTGGCATTGCCCCGATAGCAGTTGGTTACTGGGTACGAGCTACAGGATTCATCCCACCATTTTGCCTTGCTGTTGTGTTCTACATAACAGTTATCCTATACATAATTATCTTTATACCAGAGACAGTTAGGCCTATCAATAATATATCTTGTTGCTTTGTTTTCCTGAAATTTTTCTCTTCTGTAAACATGCTTTTCGTTTTAAACGAATCAAACAGACGAAGTAGGCTTCTGTTATTGCTTGTGTCATATTTTCTGGTGTTTAGCACTATTGCGTACTACACTCCTCTAATTATTCTGAAAGTTCTTGAAGAACCATTTTGCTGGGGGTCTGTATTAATTGGCTACTTCCTAGCAGCACACCCAATACTGGACGGAATTGGTAAGAGATCGAATTTTGTTAATTTATTTATGTATATGTACATGTGTGTACAAATCTGTTACATATTTTTAGAAGGCAATCTGTTTCTTTAAATAAAAATCGATTCTTTCCACCATATTGTAAGGTTGGATGTTAATTCCATAGATGCTTAATGATTAGTATATTTAAGTTCTAATTTTTAGCTCATCTTCACTATAATCATGTTGACTCATGCTTGGTAATTTATGACTTGCATCCGAGCTTAATTTCCAGCAAGCCTTTTTCTCGGCGGTTTTCTTCTATCCCGGTGTATGGGTGATAATGGAATCATTCAAGTCGGACTGCTCTCTGGTATCATCTTGATGATCTGCACAGGACTTGCTACAACAACATTAGTTTTGTTTGTTGGTAGGTCTAAGATTTAACTAAAGTAAAAAGTTATTATTACGGTATTATCTTATACTTGTAGGCCTTGTTCGTTTGTATTTAAATATGGTCTGATAATTTTCTCTTTTAGTTGTGGTAATCGGATCCCTTGGCAGCATTCCGATAGCTGTATTCATGTCTAGCCTTTCGAAGACTGTTGGTGAAAACGAACAAGGTGGGCCTTTTATACCTAGCTAATAAAGGCCATATTTTTCGATAGGGCCTATTAGTAGATTACAACAAATAGGCCTACTCGTATTCACATTACTGAATAAACTTTACTTTGTTGAACACGGTTCTTAGATTTCTCGACGAGTCGACACAATATTTATTATAAAGATCATCCATCGATTGTATAAGACACTGTATACATACAACTATATATACATTATTCATCTACAGGTACATTATTTGCGTTTGTCGGTGCCTTGGAAGGCCTGGGCGTGTTCCTGGCACCGCTAATACTTGGCAATATTTACAAAATGACTTCTCAGACCTACCCACCAGCCGTATTCTTTATAATGACTGGAATATTGGTTGTAGCTATGGTGTTTGTTTGGTAAGTAGGACTACCAGTACGTACTTTCAAGAGAAATATAGGGTTAGGGTTAGGCAATGAAATGCTTCACATGTTTTTAATTGATTAAAAATCATTTAGAATCAAATTTAAACACATGTTTATATAAATAGGACTATATTATTTTGTGCATTATTTACTTTAAATATAACATTATAGAATTTATCTTGAACCTATTGCGATTGTTTATGATTATACAAAATGACCAAATACGCTCACAGGCAATAGTAAAACAACTTCCTATAAGTTAAACATTTACATTTTGTCTCATCTTTCTTGTTTAAAGGATTTCGAAACTCCTGGATTTAAACTCCAGAAACAGTTACCAAAGAGTAGACACCGATACAGTCACCACATCTCAAGTCGACGTTACCAACGCCCTTGTATATGAGATGACAGAACAATGAACACTACATCAACATCCTCAGATTTTACTTGTGAAGGTTCATTTCAAGATCTGTTCGTGACGCCATCTTTAATAATGCTTTTAAACACATTTTCAACCAATTGTAAAGCTTATATTATCCAATAGTTATGGAAGCATTAGCAATATCATCAAAGTGTTCTCTGGATTGATCTTCATTTCTATTATTTAACACCTTTGAATATTTAGTGTTTCTCCATGTACATTGGAGTACGCTGCAAAAAGGAAACAAAGGATTCATTAGCTCAACTGCTAAGATATGTACAAATAAGTTAACCACTTATCATTTACAAACACAGTAATTGAATACCAATATTGTCCGGTTTTATACTTTGAGCGTAGTTGGCAAATAACACGTTAATTTGAAACATGTGTGGTTGTTTAAGTTACCCACCTGGTCAGACACATGGGTACTATACATAATACAGCAACAAGGTAGAATGTAAATTGTGGGAGAAACGATGTCGTAGCTGATTATATTGAGTACAGCAAAAGAGGAGACAGGAATCCTGCGATGGATTGGACACTGGCTAAAATTGCAAATGCTACACCTTTAAAAAAAAATGTTATATAGAGTATAGCAGTGGAAACGGATATTTTCCTGCATTTAATTTTCGAAGATATCAAGTAAAATCCATTTAATCCACAGACACTAGTAAAGAGTTGTAGCTCGGTGGTTATAATGCTTGCCATTGTTTTGAGACAAAACTTAAACCAACTTCCGGCACGGTATAAAAACTTTCAGCGACCTGTTAAGAGATACATACAACTTTCTCAATGTCGTTGGTTAAATTGAGAAACCTGGATGGAGTATTTCTCTTCTGATTGGGCCTAAGCCTAGTGGCGTAACGAGGGGGCAGGAGGCCCCTGAGTAGGGGCCGTTTAGGGGCTGGGGCCGGGGGAACCGAAGCCCCGATCGCTAAGGCGATTTTAACGTTGTATGGCGTATTTGAATGTGCATTTTTATACTCATTTGAATTCTAACTTTATGTATCGTTATTTGACCCAAAAGAGCATACCTAATTTTAAGACATCACAATAGATATTACAATAAATACCAAACAAATCGAGCCAATTACTCCACAGACTTGGAAAAGGGCCTTGGTTATTTGTTTGTAAAAAAAAAATGAATTTGCTGGGGGCCCCTTGAGGCTAAGGGTCCCCTGGCTTTAGCCAGTGAGAGCTCATAGCCGTTACGTTACTGCCTAAACATTATAATGAGACGTAGAAACTTAATGAGTACCGTTCCATCCTGTGAATTTAATGTAATGTGCAGGCACTTTACATGTAATGTGCAGATACTAGTGGATGTGAAAATCGAATCTGAGTAAGAGGCTCGATATACCAATACTAAATAATAAACATTATTAGAAATTACCTTGTTCGTTCTCAGAAACTAGGTCGGCAGTCATGGTCTTCGTCAAAGGTGATACAAGTGTTCTCAGCGACCCTGCCACTGTTGCTGGAGACCGTCCAACATTTACAAGATGTACCAATAAGATGTGAGGCCCAGTAATTTCCCGCCTATTAACATTCCTAAAATGAATAAGAAAATGTTGAATGTAGTTTCTTTACTTTTATAAATATGTCTATATAATGATCAAAATTGTATAATGCACCATTAAAAAAAATTATCACGCTGTCAACCCTCAAATATTGTTATAGAAATGGTTTTTACATTAGCTAATATTAGAAAATTATATTATATATATATATATATCTTACTTTTTACATTTTAAATTAAGTTATGAATTTCAAATGCGAAATCGAGAGAATAGTAGGTCTGTAGCAAATTAGAGGATGATACCGACTATTCATGCATATGCCGTAAAATGATCTGGTAGTCAATTTAAGGACTTCCGTAGCAAAAAGTAAAAATTGTACGTCATATGATATAGTTTGTGTTTCTCATTGAAAGGTGAAACTTTATGATTCCAATTAAAAGGTTTTTAAATTTTTATTGAATTTTAAAGCTTCTGTTTACAGATTTCACTAGAGAATATTTTTAAATATTTAGAGTATATAAATATAATATAAAGAATTTTAGCCTAGTAAAGATAATCTGAAATTCATAAAATACTACCGAGTCCTGGGAAAAGAGCCCCCGCTGCACTGTAGTATCCAACAATTACAGGAGACCAACAAAATGGCTTACCAAGACCGTAGATTGTTACAAGTGTTATAAAACTTGCCCACATTAGCACAAATATGAAGTAAATTGTCAAAACTATCATCAGTCTGTATTGACGCCGAGGTTCATTATATCTTTTGCCAAATACTTTTGGAATTTGTTTAAGTTGGTTTCCCAATGTCTTCGGGAATTCTTTTTCCCCACTAGAACCATGGGTCACCGTTCCTTTAACATGATGTGTTTGTATGGATTCTTTAAATAGTCCAGGAGTTATGATCCATATTACTGAAGCTAGACTTAAAGAAAACGCTAACCAAAGTGAAGCTTTGTAACCCCTGAATTTCAAGAGGTAACCCAGAAAAACCTGGGCGAGTCCAGATGCTGCATAAATTGTTGTTTCTAAAATTATCATCCGAAATATCCTCGGCTTATTTTGAGTAATATCGGCCATGTAAGCGAAACATGCTGCGTTGAACAGAATAACATCACCACCAAGACCCTGGATTAAGTTGACACCAATGAGAAAGTAAACACTTAGTTCCATGTAAACAACAGCGAGGTATAAACCACAAACAACAACGAATGTAACAGACGGAATCAACATCGCAAATTTACGGCCGTAAACCTCACTCCACGACCCGACGATCATTGACACAAACAACGGCGGGAGACACTCTGCTACAGACATGTACATTACTAAGAGAGACGTGTCTGATTGGATTTGACTCTCTATTTCACAATCATGATCACTTTCATTCAAAAGACACGTTCCATTTTCTTTCAATAGGCCTACTGAAGACGTCTCATTGTAACTTTCCGATACACGATGTTTCGTGTATTGTGTCCGAAGCGTCAAGAGAATTCCCATGGCTAGCATAACAAGTAACAACACTGGCTCGACAGTAACCATTCGATACTGGACTGGCTGTGTGTCATCTCGTTTGGTGCTCTTGAAAGACATTGTTAAATTCGTGAAAACTAGAAATATGTGCACGTAGATTTCTAACGAATATTTATATTCGGTTCCTTTTACATATACTTACAAATGAATTATAAAATATAAAATAAAAGAAATCATAAACAGCCACATGCTAATGGACGAATTTAGCTATGCCATCAGATGCACATTAGGCCTAATAATTATGTTGTATTCCACAATCTCTCGTTGGTCCCTTGAACAACTTCCACGGGAAATAACAAATTTTAATGGTATAGGTCTATTGACGTCTCGTCCGTTTGAATTAGTCGATCTAAACCTTTGCTTGCTCCTCTCAATTATGCTATGCTTACCTTATTTTCAGTCACGTCGATAATCAATAGGCTTACTGGCCAGTACAGGACGAACTGGGCCAAACATCGGTGTTTTTGTGCATACAGATAAGCATTTACAGAACTACAATGTACGCTTACCGTACCTTTGATCTTTATTGGTTTTTATTGAAGAGATAGCTGAAGTTTTGATAAAAATTGTGCTTTCACTGAAAATACCGTAGATAGCTAACAGTTTCATTCTTTCAAGACTGAATTACATAGGCCAATTTACAATAATATATATTAAAAATTCCAATAACATAACAAAACATAACATATTGTATTGCAATAACTCGCCCGTGCCGAGCGTCAAACTGATTTCCCACCCCAACAAGTAATGGTTTCAGTGGCTTAACGCTGGGGACGGAGCCCTGTGGCTTTCTGAGTCTGGGCCCTTTATTGGTCTAACTGAAATCACGTTCGTCGGAGATCAGAAGAACCATGCCAACTTTATTCTTTTGTCAGTCAATATGTAGGCCCTACTTAAATCATGAAAGCCTCTTCATATCACCCACCACAAAATAAATCTAAATATCCTAAAATTAAATTAATATAATTTTGAAATACTCATAGGACCACATAACAAACAGACGAAGCAAGCTCCTGTTATTGCTTGTGTCATATTTTCTGAAAGTTCTTGCTGAGGGTATGTATTAATTGGCCGAATGTACACAATTGGCACATGTGCACTATAATAAGTACATCTTTCGAAACGAGTAGGGATTACTCCGGTGGACTGGCCAGCTTATACACGAAGAGATCCTGAGGGGTTAAGAAAGTTACTGTATGTGAGAGTGTAGTCCACGCTTTGAGCGCTCTGATCTTCATGAAATAGCGCTGTATAAATCATGTCATGTATGGATATTGTAATGGAATTATTCAAGTCGGGCTGTTCTCGTGTTTATCATCTTGTGGATCTGCACATGACTTGCTACAACAAAGGTAGCAGGCCCGTAGCCAGGTTCTTCCAAGGGGGGGGGGGGTTCTGGTCGTGAGGTCCACAGTCGAAGCCCCGGTGGGGTCGGCGAAACCCCCAAAGCAAGAGGATGTTTGTGATTTATGGGTCTAAATAATGCTATAAAAGCAGATATGTTTGAAAATGTCTGTGTCTGGGTGGGTTTGCAGTGCAATAGTTGGGTTGAAGCACTTATTTGGGAAGTTTAAAGAGGGGGGTTTGCTACAAAAGGTGGGTTCTCCCGAACCATACACCCCCCCCCCCACCACCCTGGATACGGGCCTGAGTAGCTGTGTTCGTTGATATGTCGGTAAGATTTACCTAAAGTAAGAAGTTATTATTACGGTAATATATAATTTGCATGTTTGTTTGTATTTATATATGATCTAAAATGTTCTCTTTTAGTGGTGGTCATCGGACCCCTGGGCAGCATTCATATAGCTGTATTCATGTCTAGGTTTTCGAAGACTGTTGGTGAAAATGAACAAGGTAGGCCTTTTATAGCTAACTAATAGAGGTCATATTTTTATCTGGATACAACAAATAGGCCTATTCGTATTCACATTAATGAATAAACTTTACTTTGTTGAACACTGTTTTAGACAATAATCGGCATATTATTCATTATAGAAACCATCCATCGATTCTATGAAGTACTTAACAACTATATGCATTATTTAGCTACAGGTAATTGTTTGCATTTGTCTGTGCCTTGGAAGGCCTGGGAGTGTTCCCAACACCGCTAATACTTAACTGGCAATCTTGAAATAAATTTATTTGGATCCAAATATAATTTGTATGAAATTTTTCATTTGTGTTGATCCAGAAAAAAAAACAGTAGTACTCACACTACGTTACGTTAACTGGCAATATTTACAAAATGGCTTCTGAGATCTACGCACCAGCCGTATTCTTTACATTGACTGGAATATTGGCGGTAGCTATGGTGTTTCTTTGTAGGGTCGGTAACTGCAATAACATGCTTAACACGCTTTAATTATTTTTTTTAAAATCATTTAGAAACAAATTTAAACATGATTATTTAAATATAGCTAAAATATTTTTTTTAATCTTTTTATTTTTGCATTATTCACTTAAAAACAAACGTTATAGACTAATGCTTATTGTGCGATTCTTCTTCTTCTTCTTCTCCGTTTGGGCCAACATCATAATTGACGGCTCCAAGGTCTTCTCTCGATTGATCCATATTATTTAAAATCTTTGAATATTTAGTGTTTTTCCATGTCAATTGGAGTACGCTGCAGAAAAAAAAGTTTCGTTAGTTGAACTACTAAGATATGATATTTACAAATAAGTTAGCCATTTATCATTTACAAACACACAATCGGATAGGGATACTGTCCGGTTCGTTTTATACTTCGAGCGTTTGTTAACACGTTGAAATATTGTAATTGGGGATATTGAAGGCATTTGGTTATAGTTTACCCACCTGGTCAGACACATGGGTACTGTACATAATACTGCAACGAGGTAGAACGTAAATTGTCTATGAAACGATGTCGTAGCTGAGTATATTGAGTACAGCAAAAGAGGTGACAGGAATCCTGCGATGGATTGGACACTGGCTAAAGTTGCAAATGCTACACCTTTAAAAACAAATGTTATCAGATATTTTACTGCATTCTATTTACGAAGATATTAAGTCATAGAGATAATAAGACACTAGGAGGGAGTTGTAGCTCGTTGGTTTATTTGCCACTGTTTTGACACACAACTAACTTCTATCTACGGTATATTCAGCAGCCTGTTAAGAGACATGCATAACTGTAAAAGCATTATCTTGTAACGGTCGGAGAACCGGGTGTTCATTTTCAATGCAGTTGGTTAAAATCCTATGAGAAACCAGGAACCAGAACATTTCTCTTCTGATTAGGCCTAACCATTATAATGAGATATGTTAGCCTAACTTTCCATCCTGTGACTAATACACTACAGGTAATATTAGATGTGAAAATCCAATCTGAGTACTCGAGTAAAGGAATGCTAAATAATAAATATTATTAAGAATTACCTTGTTCGTTTTCAGAAACTAGGTCAGCAGTCATGGTTTTTGCCAAGGGTGATGCAAGTGACCTCAGGGACCCTGCTCCTGTTGCTGCGATCGTTTAAAAGACATTATATATATATATATATATATATATTATATATATAATGTATATATAACATATATATATAAATTACATATATATACATTATATA
>NW_022738761.1:815723-828615 GCF_011630105.1 Anneissia japonica
ATGTATTAGTGCAATAGCTTACAAGATAGTTTAGCGATTTACAAAATTATTATTCACTGCAGGCCTACTTATAATCTTTTAACCAGCATTTTCAAAAACACATCGTAAGATTTCCGATATCAAGACACAGCATACTTACACAATAATAGAACCAGTGTGTTTGGTGCAACAGCAGACAACATAGCCTGAGCTATTGCCGACATGAAACTAATTTGAACAATCCACAAATTACTCAAACACAGACCCAGTAATTTTCCGCCTATTAACATTCCTAAAATGAATAAGAACATATTGAAAGTTAAGAAGGGCGAGGGTTTTTGATTTGTTTGCTGTTTGTACTGAAGATGGGTTGAAGAGTAACACCCGAAACATACTATTTATAACCTTAGTTCTTTTCTTAAAATGTGTTGTGTTTTTCATCAATTTACGTCCGTTTGGCCCGGTCCATTATCAAGGATTTTAGTTCGAAAGATGCCTATTTCTCTACTTTTAAGATTATAAGAATTTTAGTTCTTAAAATATACTTACCGAGTCCTGAAAAGAGAGCCCCCGCTGCACTGTAGTATCCAACAATTACAGGAGACCAACAAAATGGCTGACCAAGACCGTAGATTGTTACAAGTGATGTAAAACTTGCCCACATTAGCACATATATGAAGTAAATGGCCAAAACGATCATCAGTCTATATTTACGCTGAGGTTCATTATCACTTTTGCCAAATACTTTTGGAATTTGTTTAAGTTGGTTACACAATGTCTTTGGAGATTCCCTTTCCCCACTAGAACCATGGGTTACCATTCCTTTAACATGATGTGTTTGTTTGGACTCTTTAAGTAGTCCAGGAGTTATGATCCATATTACACAAGCAATACTTAACGAAAATGCTAACCAAAATGTAGCTTTGTAACCTCTGCATTTCAAGAGGTAACCCAGAAAAACCTGGGCGAGTCCAGATGCTGCATAAATTGTTGTTTCTAAAATTATCATCCGAAACATTCGCGGCTTGCTTTGAGTAATATCGGCCATGTATGTGAAGCATGCTGCGTTGAACAGAGTAACATCACCACCAAGACCCTGGATTAAGTTGACACCAATGAGAAAGTAAACACTTAGTTCCATGTAAACAACAACGAGGTATAAACCACAAACAACAACGAATGTAACAGACGGAATCAACATCGCAAATTTACGGCCGTAAACCTCACTCCACGACCCGACGATCATCGACACAAACAACGGTGGGAGACACTCTGCCACAGACATGTACATTACTAAGAGAGACGTCTCTGATTGAATTTGACTGTCTATTTCAGAATCGTGATCACTTTCATTCGAAGAACACTTAGTTCCATTGTCTTCAGGTAATGAAGACGTTACATTGTAACTTTCCGATACACGATGTTTCGTGTATTGCGTCCGCAGCGTCCAGAGAATTCCCATGGCTAGCATTCCAAGTAGCAACACTGGCTCGACAGTGACCATTCGGTACCGAACTGGATGTTTGTCATCTCGTTTGACCTTCTTGAAAGGCATAGTTAAATTAGTCAAAACTGTGAAAATAATATGTGCACGTAGATTTTTTAACGAATGTTTTTATTGTTCTCTTACACGTACTTAGAAATGAATTATACAATATACAATAAAAAAAATCAAACAACCACACTGCTAATGGAAACATTCAGTAGGTCATCGTGTGAACATAGAATAGATGTGTTGTATCTCTTAACAGTCTCTCTTTGGCCCGTTTGATAACTTCCTCGGGAAACAGAACATATTTATGGTAGGCCTATAGGCCTATTCATTCGTTTGAATGAATGAGTCATTCTAAACCTTTGCCCGCCCCCTCTGAATTATGCCAACAGACTTGCCTTATTTTTTATAGGCCAAGGCACGTCGATAATATAATTATTTATTTGAACACCTTTAGATCGGTAGTATTCAAAAGTCATTTGGTACGTTCACACTGAAACAAAATAGACGAATTATGATTCTAAACTACTAGTGCATAATAACAAAATTATTAAACAAAGCGTTTAATTCTTAAGTAAGGGAATAAACGCAAATAACCGTGCTGCTGATAAGGCAGATAGCTCCTCGAAAAACATGAAAAAACAATTGCATGAACCATGCTTCACTTGTCACAAATTCGAAGAGCCACCTATGCCATCAATCAACTCTGCAATAAAGAAAGTGTAAACAAAATTACTTACAACTTTAGCTACAAGTTACTCAGTAATACAGGCACTTAATCTACAACAGGGTTTGAAAATACTGTACAGTACTTAATTTCAGATCTTTGTCACTTCCATAATTTTACAAAATTCATCTAAAATATGCTAAAAGTCTCTAAAATATGCGCTATATAATTCGACAATTATTATTATTATAATTAATGAACTTCAGATGGAAAATAGACTGAATATCCTAGCCAATTAACAGACGTATAATACCGATTATTCTTTGCATAGGCCGTTTAATTATCTGGTAGTCAATTTAAGAACTTTCCTAGTTAAAGAAATGCTAAATTATAGACAAAATTGCACGTCATTTTTTGTCTGTGTCTTATTGAAAGGTGAAAACTTTTATAATTTAGCATTTCTCTTGGAGAAAGAGTTAAGAATCCTAAAACGTAACTTAATTTAATATTAATATTACCATTCCAAAATTGATCCCAAACATCAATATTATTATTTATTTTATATTCATGTTTATTTAACTCATTTAACGTATGTGCGACAAATACATAAAAAGTGGGGTTTTTTTCATTATTTGTATTTCGAAGGGTACATAGACATTTTTGTCTTCAGATAGAACTCTATACTCTATCAAGGGCAATGTATTATAAACGAAGTTAAAATATTACCATTCCAAAATTGATCCCAAACATCAATATTATTATTTAATTTATATTCATGTTTATTTAACTCATTTAACGTATGTGCGACAAATACATAAAAAGTGGGGTTTTTTTTCATTATTTGTATTTCGAAGGTACATAGACATTTTTGTCTTCAGATAGAACTCTATACTCTATCAAGGGCAATGTATTATGAACGAAGTTAAAATTTAAATGATACACCTTCAAAATCTAATTTATCTGCTAAAGAACTTTCTCATTTAATTGTATCTTTAAATAATGAGTAATCAGCGAGGGATACCTTACTTTCAATATCCTCTCTCCAGTTATTATTGTAATAATAGCATTTTTAAAACAAAATTTAACGACAAAAAGGCTAATTATTGCTTAGCTCTACACACAGTGGGCTTATTGATAAGTTAATTAATTACTTACTTCCTCTCACTTCTTTGGTGTTTCTGTTGATAAGTTTTTCAAATCATTTGATTTTAAAAATGGTTCCATGATGGACCCGGAACGTCGATCCTTTTTGTCATTAAATTTGTTTTGAATATATAGTAAGCGTCATTGGCCCACCAGGACGACCCTGGGCCAAACATGAGTATTGTTTATGCATGAGATAAACATTGTTATAATGATGGATACATGACAATCCAGTAATCGAACGTTTAAGTTTATAGGGTTACTGTTCTATTCAGTTACAATTACAACTTGTTTCTACCACAAGAGGTTATCAACAATATGTACTACCTTTCATCCCTGCTATAAGACTACAACCATCATAACGACCATACTTTTGGGTGTGACTTCACTTGCTATATTACTAAGCTCCAATATAAACAACTCTACCACAATTGTACTATAGTAAATTCGTCTTCATTAATGTTTTATTATATTATCACGATCAAAACCTCACAATTGTCATATAATTGAACGCTTACCTTTGATATTTATTGGTCTTTATTGAAGAGATACGGTAGCTGACGTTATGATAACAATGATATTTGCATAAAAAGAAGCTGACAGTTTCAGTTTCTTTTCAGTTTCAGTTTCTTTTATCAGGGGCAGATTCAGGGATGTCCGAAAAACAACAGTACTCTAGGGGATTCGGGGACGTGCCCTGCGAAATTGTGGTTTTATAGAATCCCAGAAACAACTTCTGAGGCGTTTTGGGCGATCAATAATTTCTTTTTCTTTCTATATTTTTTTGTTACTTTCCAAAAAGTGGTGTGGGAGGGGGGCGGACAGACCGGCTCACCCCCCACCCTACATCCTCCCCTATTTATTCACATCGGAACTGCAGCCAAGGCTGAATTACATGATAGGGCTTTTAACAATAATACATTACAAAATAATAAAAATTAAAAAAAAATAATAACAAAACATATTGTATTACGATAACTCGCCTGTGCCACGCGTCAAATGGATTCCTCCAACCCCAACACGTAAATGTTCTCCTGGCCAATTTTTTTTAAACAGTGGAAAATATCCTTTAATTTATTATGCATAGTTTAGTCAATGTTTTTTTTATTTTAAATACAGTAACAGCAATAAAAGCAAAAGCAGAGTATCAAATTCACCGACCATTTTATTTTTAATTTATAAGGAAATGAAATGATTATTTATTATTTGCTAGGCGAGACTTCTTTTGTACCTTGTTTAGCGAACGCCGCCCGTCAATAATGATGATTTCCGAATACAAATAAAATTTTATTTTTTGTCCATTTAGCGCACCCACCGCCACCAAAAAATGTGGAACTTTCTGAAAAAAATAAAGGTTTTCTTTACTTTCATTACACCAGCCGCAGCCTTGAAATCTCCAAAATAAGATAGGCCTATGTATATTTCTTCCTAATTATATAAATTTAAAGCATTTAACCATCCCGTTACCACACTCAATGCAGTAGCCAGCTTGGTACGACCTACAAGATTTATTTTGCCTTGTTGTGCTCTACATAATGGTTATCCTATACATAAGTATTGTTATACTAGAAACAGTAGGCCTACTTTTGCTCTGTTTCCTCTTCAGTAAAAATATATATTTTTTAATTTTTTTTTTAACGAATTAAATAGACGAAGCAAGCTTCTATTAAGGCATGTGTCATATTTTCTGGTGTTTAGCACCATTGCGTACTACACTCCTCTGATTATTCTGAAAGTTCTTGAAGTGCCATTTTGCTGTATTAATGTATTAATTGGCTACTTCGTAGAAACACACCCAATTGGATGGAATCGAATGTTCTGCAATTTATTAATGTTTGTATACATGTATGTACAAATTTGTTATACATTTTTTTGTAAATGGATCGATTCTTTCCACCATATCGTAAGGTTGGGTGTAATGCCTAATGGTTGGTATTTTTCAAAGTTAATCTTAATTGACTACAAAATCATTTTGACTCATGTTTGGCAACTTATAAACTGGCTTAATTTCCAGCAAGCTTTCTTTCTATTCCGGTGTATGGATCGAGTGGAATGGCGTCTCAAACTACAGCCATAATATCGGCACTGGTTCGAACGACACCTTCCTTATGGCTCTGGTGGAACAAAGTCTTTTCGGATAGGGACTATAAACTGTAGGCCCAGTGTGCACATGTGCACTATAGGCCCCTATAAGAACGCAGTACATCTTTCGAAACGGTTAGGGGTTACTCCGTTGTACCGGCCAGCTTATACACGAAGAGATCTTGAGGGGTGAAGAAAGTTACTGTATGTGAGACTGTAGTCCACGCGCTTTGAGCGCTCTGATCTTCATTTAAAAAAAAACTAGGCCTATATATAAATGATGTTATGTATATTGTAATTAAATTATTAAAATCGGGCTGAATTCTCTTGTATGTCATCTTGATGATCTGCACAGGACTTGCTACAACAACGGTAGCTTTGTTCGTTGGTAGGTCTAAGATTTACCTAAAGTAAAAAGTTATTATTACGGTATTATTATATATATTGTAGGCCATGTTTGTTTGTATTTATATGGTCTGAAAATGATCTCTCTTTTAGTGGTGGTAATCGCATTCCCATAGCCCTATTCATGTCTAACCTTTCGAAGACTGTAGGTGAAAATGAACAAGGTAGGCCTTTTATAGGTAGCTAATAAAGGTCATATTTATTTCGGCTCGGGCCTATCTGGATACAACAAATAAAGCCTATTCGTATTAACATTACAGAATAAACTTTACTTTGTTGAATACTGTTTTAGATAATAATCGGCATATTATTTATTATAGAGATCATCCATCGATTGTATAAAGTACTTAACAACTAAATACATTATCTAACTACAGGTACATTATTTGCATTTGTCTGTGCCCTGGAAGGCCTGGGAGTGTTCTCAACACCGCTAATACTTAATTGGGCAAAATTACTTCTGAGACCTACCCACTTACGCACCAGCCGTATTCTTTACAATAACTGGAATATTAGAGGTAGCTATGGTGTTTCTTTTGTAGGGTAGGTAACTGCAATGAAATTATTCACACGTTCATTTAGAAACAGAGTTAAACATGATTATTTAAATAGAGCTAAAATATTTTTTTTTTGTATTATTCACTTTAAAAAAAACATTATAGACTAATTTATCTTAGACTTATTGTGCAATTCTTCTTCTTCTTCTTCTCCGTTTGGGCCAACTTCATAATTGAAGGCTTCAGGGTCTTCTCTCGATTGATCCACATTATTTACAATCTTTGAATATTCAGTGTTTTTCCATGTCAATTGGAGTACGCTGCAGAAAAAAAGTTTCATTATTTGAACTATTAAGAATATATTTACAAATAAGTTAAGCCATTTATCATTTACAAACACACAATCGGATAGGGATGTTCGGTTTTATACTTTGAGCGTTTGTTGGCACGTTGAAATATTGAAATTGGGGATATTGAAGGCATTTGGTTTTAGTGTACCCACCTGGTAAGACATATGGGTACTGTACATAATACTGCAACGAGGTAGAACGTAAATTGTCGATGAAACGATGTCGTAGCTGAGTATATTGAGTACAGCAAAAGAGGTGACAGGAATCCTGCGATGGATTGGACACTGGCTAAAGTTGCAAATGCTACACCTTTAAGAACAAATGTTATCAGATATTTTACTGCATTCTATTTACGAAGATTTCAAGCCATAGAGATAATAAGACACTAGCAGAGAGTAGCTCGTTGGTTTACTTGCCACTGTTTTAACACACAAATAACTTCTATCTACGGTATATACAGTAAATCGTCAGCGGCCTGTTAAGAGATACATGCATAACTGCGAAGTATTATCTTTCAATGGGCGGAGAACCGGGTGTTCATTTTTAATGTAGTTGGGTAAAATCCTATGAGAAACCAGGATATTTCTCTTCTGATTAGGCCTAACCATTAGGATGAGATATATAGGCCTAACCATTTTAATGAGATATATGAGCCTACCTTAAACGGTACCATTCCATCCTGTGACTAGTACAGGTAATATTGGATGTCAAAATCCAATCTGAGTAGGCCTACTCGATAAAGGAATACTAAATACTAAATATTATTAATTACCATGTTCGTTTTCAGAAACAAGATCAGCAGTCATGGTTTTCGTCAAAGGCGATGCAAGTGCCCTCAGGGACCCTGCCACTGTTGCTGCGATCGTTCAAAATTTAGAAGATATACCAATATAAGTAAAAATTACATATCTAAATGTATATATATATATATTATATATATATATATATAATAAATATAATAAATATATGAAGAAATCGGTTTAGAAAGGAGACCTATGTATTAGTGCAACAGCTTACAAGATTGGTATTCACTGCAGGCCTATTTATAATCTTTCAACCAGAAACATTTTAAAAAACACATCGTAAAATTTCCGATATCAAGACACAGCATACTTACACAATAATAGAACCAGTGTGTTTGGTGCAACAGCAGACAACATAGCCTGAGCTATTGACGACATAAAACTTATTTGAACAATCCACAAATTACTCAAACACAGACTCAGCAATTTTCCGCCTATTAACATTCCTAGAATGAACATATTAAAAGTTAAGAAGGGCGAGGATTTTTAATTTTTTTTTCTGTTTGTACTGAAGATGGGTTGAAGGGTAACACCCGAAACATATTATTAACCTTAGTTCTTTTCTTAAATGTGTTGTTGTGTTTTTTTGTTTTTGTTTGTTTTTTTGTTTTTTATTGTTTTTATCAATTCACGTCCGTTTGGGTTTATTATCAAGGACTTTAGTTCCAAAGATCTGCCTATTTGTCTACTCGAGAAGATTAAAAGAATTTTAGCCTAGTAAAAATAATCTAAAGTTCATAAAATATACTTACCGAGTCCTGGAAAGAGAGCCCCCGCTGCACTGTAGTATCCAACAATTACAGGAGACCAACAAAATGGCTGACCAAGACCGTAGATTGTTACAAGTGATGTAAAACTTGCCCAAATTAGCACATATATGAAGTAAATGGCCAAAACGATCATCAGTCTATATTGACGCCGAGGTTCATTATCTCTTTTGCCAAATACTTTTGGAATTTGTTTAAGTTGGTTACACAATGCCTTTGGAGATTCCCTTTCCCCACTAGAACCATGGGTCACCGTTCCTTTAACATGATGTGTTTGTTTGGACTCTTTAAGTAGTCCAGGAGTTATGATCCATATTACACAAGCAAGACTTAAAGAAAATGCCAACCAAAATGAAGCTTTGTAACCCCTGAATTTCAAGAGGTAACCCAGAAAAACCTGAGAGAGTCCAGATGCTGCATAACTTGCTGTTTCTAAAATTATCATACGAAACATTCGCGACTTGTTTTGAGTAATATCGGCCATGTATGTGAAGCATGCTGCGTTGAACAGAGCAACATCACCACCAAGACCCTGGATTAAGTTGACACCAATGAGAAAGTAAACACTTAGTTTCATGTAAACAACAACGAGGTATAAACCACAAACAACAACGAATGTAACAGACGGGATCAACATCGCAAATTTACGGCCGTAAACCTCACTCCACGACCCGACGATCATCGACACAAACAACGGTGGGAGACACTCTGCCACAGACATGTACATTACTAAAAGAGACGTCTCTGATTGAATTTGACTGTCTATTTCAGAATCTCGATCACTTTCATTCGAAGAACAAGTTCCATTGGCTTTAGATACCGAAGACGTCACATTGTAACTTTCCGATACACGAAGTTTCGTGTATTGCGTCCGCAGCGTCCAGAGAATTCTTACGGCTAGCATACCAAGTAACAACACTGGTTCGACAGTAACCATTCGGGACCGGACTAGCTGTGTGTCATCTCGTTTGACCTTCTTGAAAGGCATAGTTAAATTAGTCAAAACTGTGAAAATAATATGTGCACGTAGATTTTTTAACGAATGTTTTTATTGTTCTCTTTACACGTACTTATAAATGAATTATACAATATACAATAAAAGAAATCAAACAGCCACAATAATAAATGGAAACATGCAGTAGGTCATCGGGTGCACATAGAATAAATATGTTGTATTTCTTAACAGTCTCTCTTTGCCCGGTTAAACTTCTTCGGGAAACAGACCATATTTATGGTAGGCCTATAGGCCTATTCATTCGTTTGAATGAATGAGTCATTCTAAACCTTTGCCTGCCTTCTCTGATTTATGCCATTATACTTACCTTATTTATATAGGCCAAGGCACGTCGATAATATAATTATTTATTCGAGCATCTTTAGATCGATGGCACTCAAAAATAATTTGGTACGTTCAGTCATTGAAAGAAAATAAACGAATTAAGATTCTGAACTACTAGTGCATAACAACAAAATTAATAAATATCAATTAAAACTTTATATCTCTGGATAAAGCAGAAAACAAAAGAACTTACGTTTTAAGTTCTTTTGTTTTCTGCTTTATCCAGAGATATAAAGTTTTAATTGATATTTATTATTGTCAACCTGGATAGATGAATCTACATCAGTCGAATAACAAAATTATTAAACAAAAACGTTCAATTCTTAAGTAAGGAAATAAACACAAATAACAGTGCTGCTGATAAGGCAGGTAGCTCCTCGAAAAACATGAAAAGGAAAATAATTACATGAAGAACATATGCTTCACTTGGAAAGTGAAAACAAATTTAATTTTACAAGTCAGCTACAAATTAGGCCTACTCAATAATATAGACAGGGGCATACTTAATCTACAACAGGGTTTGAAAATACTTCAGGAAAGCGTGACAAATACATACCGTAAAAAATTGTTTTCATTATTTGCATTTCAAAGGGCAAATAGACATTTTTGTATTTCAGATAGAAACTCCTATACTATATCTAAGGGCATTGTATTATTAGCGACGTTTAAATTTAAATGATACACCTTCAAAATATAATTTATGTAATAAAGAATTTTCTAATTTAATTGTACCTTTAAATAATGAATAATCAGTGAGGGATTCCTTACTTTCAAAATCCTCTCTCCAGTTATTATTGTAATAATAGTATTTTCAATACAAAATTTAATGACAAAAAGGCAAATTATTGCTTAGCTCTACATACAAAGTGGGATTATTGATATGTTAATTAATTACTTATTCCTGTCACCTCTTTGAGGTTTCTGTTGATAGGTTTTTCAAATCGTTTGATCTTGAAAATGGTTCCATGATGATGGACCTCAAACGTTGATCCTTTTTGTCATTAAATTTGTTTTGAAATTCTATATAATAGCAACTACCTTTCATACCCGCTACTAGTAATGCCATAAGACTACAACCATCATACGACCATACTTTGTGGTGTGACTTCACTTGCTATATGACTATAAGCTCTAATAAACAACTCTACCATAATTGTACTGTAGTTACTTTGTCTCGTCTTCATTATTGTCCTGTTATATTATCACAATCAAAATATCACAATTGTCATATAATTGAATGCTTACCTTTGATATTTATTGGTTTGTATTGAAGAGATACGGTAGCTGAAGTTATGATAAAAATTATATTTGCATTCAATATTAAAAGAATGTATAGGTCTAGATAACAGTTTCAGTTTCTTTTCAGTTTCAGTTTTTCAGGGGCGGATCCAGCGATGTCCGAAAAGGGGGGGGGGAGGAGGGGCGAAGTGGAAGAGATCGAGAGACAACAGTACTTAGGGGGTCCGGGGACATTTCTAGATGCCCAGAAAAAAACTTCTGAGGCGTTTTGGGCGATCAATAAATTCTTTTTCTTCTATCCTTTTTTTCTTACTTTCCAAAAAGTGTGTGTGTGGGGGGGGGGGGGGGGCTCACTCCCCCCTCCCCCCTTCCCATGCTAAATTTACACTAGACATCATAACGACACAACGACATATCATCGCGTACGGTAGTTTGTATTCTTCAACACTGCGCGCATCCGAATCGTGTCGTTGTCGTGTCGTCTAGTGTAAATGTAACTTTAATATTCCCCTATTTATTCACATTAGAACCGCAGCCAAGGCTGAATTACATGATAGGCCTAATTAAAAAAATTACATGATAGGCCTCATTAAACAATTTTAAAAAATTGTAAAAAATAATATTGTATACGATAACTCGCCTGTGCCACGCGTCAAATGTGTTCCTTGGACCTCAACACGTTAATGTTCTCCTGGCCAATTTTTTTTTAAACAGTGGAAAATATCCTTTAATTTATTATGCATAGTTTAGTCAATGTTTTTTTTAATACACTAACAACAATAAAACTAAAAGCAGAGAATTAATTTCACCGAACAATCCATCTTTTTTTTTTACCAGGAAGTGAAATGATTATTTATTATTTGCTAGGCGAGACTTCGTACATTGTTTAGCGAACGCCGCCCGTCGTCAATAATGATGATTTCGAATACAAATAAAATTTTATATTTGTCTAGTTAGCGCACCCACGCCTAAAAAATGTGAAACTTTCAGAAAAAAAAAATAAAGGTTTTCTTTACTTCCATTACGCTGCCGCTGCCTTGAAATCTCCAAAATAAGATAGGCCTATGTATATTTCTTCCTAATTACCGTACTCGCGCGAATAAGCGCCCCGTTTGAATAATAAGCGCCCCTCTCGAATAACCGCCCCGCGAAAATTTCCCATAAGCGCCCCGTTTTTTTTTTAGCAAGTCAATATTCCAATCAATCCTGTGACTGTGGTTGTTGGCAAGATTTGAGCTGTAGAGTGGAAACACATTCTTCTTCAGTCAATATCAAAATGAGGATATTTCTCTTGGACAGATGAGTGCTCCGATCCCTGGACATACAGTATATTTCCAACTTTAATCTTTTTACATATTTGTCTATGTCTAGTCCTACTCCTCTTTTTTTCGACCTTATAAGCACATTCTCATCTGAGTTTTCAAGAAAAATACAATGATCCTGCCATCCTGCTAATCTCAATTGGCCGATGGCCAACAAGCTAACCACTACCACCACTAATTGCATCTGCTCTCTCTTATACACATTTAGATGTGTATAAGAGACAGTTTTCTTACTTTCCAAAAAGTGTGTCCCCATTCGTAATGTCCATATATAATCTTTTTTTTTTTCATTCAAAAAGTGCCTCTTGAATTTTTAATTATTAAAATAATATCCCATAAGAACCCCTTGATTTTCATCTATTTCTATAAGCGCCCCCTCTGTTTTCCACTCTGTTTTCATAAGCGCCCGTTTGAATAAGCGCCCGGGCGCTTATTCGCGCGAGTACGGTATATAAATTTAAAGCATTAACCATCCCGTTACCACACTCAATGCCGTAGCCAGCTTGGGACAGTCGAGACAGTAGGCCTACTACACACTTTTTCTAATAGTCCACTATATAATGTCCACAAATAATGTTGGCAACATTATTTGAATTTACGCGTAAAGTGGGTCCACCCTAATATTGTGTACCACACAATTTGAAAATCCTGACTACAGTATTGACTACACTGCTTACATTGGGTCGAGATTCCTCATATTTTGCGTAAAAATGAGTCAATTTTTCAGAAAATTGGTGCAGTAAAAATGATCCACGTATTTGAATTTACTACTACTACTACTACTACTACTACTACCACTACCACTAC
>NW_022738761.1:829037-848880 GCF_011630105.1 Anneissia japonica
ATTTTGCTGTTATGTAAATATTCACGCATTCTTGTTATGAGCCATGTTCTCTGGACGATTATCTTTTCTAACCACCATTCGTAATGTCCATATATAATCTTTTTTTTTTCATTCAAAAAGTGCCTCTTGAATTTTTAATTATTAAAATAATATCCCATAAGAACCCCTTGATTTTCATCTATTTCTATAAGCGCCCCCTCTGTTTTCCACTCTGTTTTCATAAGCGCCCCGTTTGAATAAGCGCCCGCTTATTCGCGCGAGTACGGTATATACCACACTCAATGCCGTAGCCAGCTTGGGACAGTCGAGACAGTAGGCCTACTACACACTTTTTCTAATGGTCCACTGTATAATGTCCACAAAAATGTTGGCAACATTATTTGAATTTACGCGTAAAGTGGGTCCACCCTGATATTGTGTACCACAGGCAATTTGAAAATCCTGACTACAGTATTGACTACACTGTTTACATTGTGTCGAGATTCCTCATATTTTGCGTAAAAATGAGTCAATTTTTAAGAAAATTGGTGCAGTAAAAATGATCCATGTATTTGAATTTACACGTACTACTACTACTACTACTACTACTACTACTACTACTACTACTACTACTACTACTACTACTACTACTACTACCACTACCACTACCACTACCACTACCACTACCAGTACCACTACCAGTACCACTACCACTACCACTACCACCACCACCACCACCACCACTACCACTACCACTACCACTACCACTACTACTACTACTACTACTACTACTACTACTACTCTGTTTACATTGACTAATAAAATTTTGTATTTATTTTTATTTCTATTTTTTTTTAATTATTATTTTCTTCTTTGTCTGGATGTCTTTGGCAAAACCATTGAGGTATATTTTTTATTTATTTTTATTTTATTTATAACCACACCAACAGGATATATCGCCACAAATGAGGCCTTACAATATAAAAAATATATAGTTAAAAATATCAATATTGTGGAAATGTGACGTAAAGTAAGATTTTTTAAAATACCAGTGCTATAAACAATATCGATACCGCCATTCTGTAAAACATGTAAAAACACCAAATAAATGAAGTCAGAACTAAAACCACATCTATCTATACATATCAAATAAAAGAAATCTATTTTTAGGAGACAAAATATTACATGGATACCCAAAACATTTAACAAAAAACCTGTTGAATTTAAAAATATATTTCATCAATAAACGGCGTAACTGGGAATCGGAAGCAAAAACTATTTGCTAAATAAGAAAACCGAATTTTATTTTTATTTTTTCCGCCCTCCTCTGCTGACTGTGGAAGCTGATTGGTAGATTCCATGTGCCAATAAAAATTGAACCAAAGAATAGAATAGATAGAGGGATCAACGCACGCCGCCCCGCCGGTGTATTTTGTTTTGTTATTTTTGTTGATGCGCACAAGATGGAGCTGGTTTTCGTCACTGATTGGCCAAAATTAGATACAAACACATGGTAATTTGATTATTGTAGACTATTATTGTGCATTTAGAAGTACTCAAATGTAATTATCTGAACATCTACAGTCATATTTCGTACATGAAAGCTAGGCTACCTTGGACAAGCATATACCCAATTTTTGGAGCATCAATCCAGGGAAAGAATTCATTTCATCCTTAGCCCAGATAAGGAGGGAGGAAATCGATCATCTGACCTAGTAGGCCTAGCCTAGGTGGCATATGATAAGACGTATTGGTTTAGATTCCCAGAGCCATATCTTGAATAACATTTTGTATACCGTCAAACTAAATATAGTAATGATATAAATATTATTAATATTAACAAAATCATTATTTCTAAATTATGATGATGATCATACAGATAATTAATTAGGCCTAGCCCTCAACCTGCTGTATCAAGGCCTAGGCTAGGCCACATAGGCCTAGTACAAACAATTGATAATGCTGTTTGATACATTTGTTGAGTTATTCCCAATTCAGACTACACTCTCATGCGATTGGTTGCGATGTAATCGGTGGTAATCCAAAACTGATTACTCCCGATCGCAATCAACGAACGCATTCAGACCAACATAAACAAACTTTACATTCTAAGGCCTAGGCCTCCGGTGTCTAGGCCTATGTTGCCTGACCTCAGCCAAACAGTGCCTGAGGAATTCGTTGCGATCAGATTCCGTGGTAATCGGGAGTAATAAAGATTGTAGCACCCAATCGCAACGGGTAACAATTGCAATATTGATTACATATCGACTACTATTGGTGAGCTTTCACACACGATTTTACTTTGCAATTGGGTGTCGCAATTGCTACAACCAATCGCAATGCGATGCTAGTCTGAATGGGGTATTAGTTTCAATGGGCCTCCTATTGCTTTATTACTCCCTGGACTATCTTGGAGGTCCATTAAGAAAACAAATTTTTTGATGAATAAAGAAAGTGTTAGCTGATTGATTATACGTTATGAACAAGAAAGTGATACAAGCATGGAGGCCTAAGTGATATATTCACACATTCCTAGAGTCTAATACTTAAACTTTTGGCCAATTTTTGATGATATTCTGATCCAGTTTTCTGTCTACTTTTCTCACAATGAGCCTAATCTATTTCTCTCTTTAAGTGTAATTGAGTTTTCTTTCTCTTATTGCATGTAAATTATTAATGTGTAGTTGTAGTATGATATGATAATGTCGTGGTGTGAGTAATCTGGAATTGATTAGGTTAGCTTCAACCCCCAGATGTGAGCGTGGATGAGAACAGAAGAAAAACTATGGTGTCAGTTGCCACAAACTTTTTATTTATTTCATTGTTCCGTTACTGCAGGTTACTTTTAAATATATTAACAAAACAAAAAAAACTTGAATCGAATCACGAAAACTACAACAAAATGCTTATCTTCCTCTTATAACGGAATATTAACACAAACAAGATATGCGAGCAACCATTAATACACACTTAAGAATTAAAACAACTACATCTTTCTTCAATGAAAATCAAATAACTTCTGACGCTACGGCCGCTGCAAATGCATTATAAACAACAAGCCACCTGCTATGACAATTGCAAAATACACAAATGCAGATGCAGCGATCTATGCAGATACAAAAACAATAGGGGACACAAAACTATGATAAAGCATTATTTGGGTCCACGATAATAATATATTTTGGACTATAAGAAATAATGCATGTTTTTACATGGTTTTCTTTGTAAATAAAACTTCAGTGGCTTAAGACAAGATATATTTGGTAATTTTACAAACATTTCAGGGTCAAGAAACTGCTGGGGAATGGCTTGAGTGACTGGTCATGCCGAAACATCTTAGCATTCACAGCCGTTGGAAATCGTAAGGAACCAGTTGAACACAGAGAGGTTACCAACACCTGTATACACATTCTAGACCCAGATAGACCATGGGAAATATACAGGTTTGTCAACAATTGAATGATTAACATTTTAATGTATGTAATACCCATTGAGCCAAAATGACCTGTGCTGCATTCCATACACACATGTTATGTGCTATCCATTTTGTTTGGTACTGCCTCACACATCTCTAGTCTCAACAAACTCCAAAAATTGTCCAACAGGGTGTCCAACATGTCCGCATGGGGGTTTGAACCAGTGGACCCATGTAGGGACTCTGCTCAGGCTCCTGGAGTAAACTCCTGGTTGGGGGAGGTGAAGGGAGGATGAAATTTATTTATATATGGTACAAGTGGGAAAAGCTGCTTACTCTGTCAAATTTATACACCATGATTTTTTTTTATTTTTATAATAAATAGTATCGACTCTGGGCATGAGGAGATGATTACATCCTTGAAATGGAATGCCTCTGGAACCCAGCTACTATCCACGGATAGCAGAGGAACGTGCTGCTGTTGGGAGATGAATCAATACCTTCTCAATAGCTGGATACAATCAACAAAGACCAACATCAACAAAGAACCTATTGTAGCAGCCGATTGGCTACATGGCCCGATCAAAGTATGTAATTTTGTTAAAAATCTACTTGACTCACTCACTCTTTATTCACAGATATAAAAATAACACTTAGTGTCAATTAATGATTGCTAAATTTCCAAATGTAAATAATTATTGAAGTTGATAATGTCTATAAAGAACAAAAATTGTATTTTAAATTACATTGATTAACATAATTTATTTCATTAATTCACTCCCTTCACAATAATTTTGAATGTTACAGTTACTGTACAATGTAGACAAGTTAGACTCCATTAATATTCATGAGAAGTTTTCCCGAGTCACCTGCGAACCGTCTGTTAAGAATGTCGGTGGAAAGCCGGTAGAAGGATGGGTGGCTGTCACAGCAACTGGTCTGGTAAGCAGATTTTACAATGTTGTTATGCATACATTTAAATCCTAGGGTCTTTGGTTCAAATCCTGAAACATCAGAAATTTTTTGACTGCTGCCCAGGTCTATCCCTCTTTAAGGAAAGGGTAAAATTAACACAAAAAAATCGACCTATATTAGGTCAGCATTATTCTGTATATGTCATTATTTTTTGTGTGCATAGTAATGCACATATATTATCTTACATGTGTCAGTATGTTAGTTACTGTCTATTAGCATACTGTCTTGCAGGTGTCAGTATACACCTATTTTTGGATACTGATAGAGGCTATGTTCTCACACGGCTGCTAACGGTTAGCAGGATCTGGATCCTGCTAACCGTTAGCTGCCGTGCGTCCATATGAGAAAATCCCGATCCGGATACCAAAAATATGATGATCGAATCACTGGCCAATAAGAAACTGGAAATTGTAAATACGTACGTGTGATTGGTTGATGGTAAAAACGCGCTCAGCTTGCTAACCGTTAGCGTATCTGGATACTACTAGCGCTAACCGATCGGGTGTTCTCACACAGGTGCTAACGGTTAGCACTAACGGTTAGCTCCCGATCCGGATACTAGGGCTCTCGTGAAAACCAGGCTTATTTGCATATATTTATGTTACAGGTGTCCATTACTGTGATGGAGGGTGGCAAATTAATTACAGAAAATAAATGCCTTGGTATCCATAGAAGCCATGTAGCTGTTGCAGATATTGCATTTGGTATGTATTTGAAAAATTGTTTAACACCTTAATATATTCTAGTTAAAGAAACTTTCGAATGATTGTATAAAATAAATGTTTATTTTCAATATGTGATTGGAATATGTACTGGATTTCATAATATATCGCTAAATGGCTAAAAATTGCTACCTTATTTTATTTTACATAATAATTTGAATCTTGGTGATTTTTGCATTATTTTAGGTGGTCCTATGATCATTGCAACGTCTGACGGGACCTGCCGACCCCCAATACAAGCATACAGTGTCAATGTTACCAAGACAGATGGTATCCTTTCAGTTTGACCTTATCATACTTGGTGTTACCCCATTACCCTTCCTCTATAATTTTTTTCTTTTCCATATACAGGTCGTCTCCCTCTAATTAAAGACCCCTCCGATTAAAGACCACATTCTCCTTTTCTGTGGTCCCAAATTCACAAATGTCTTTTATCTTTATTACTCTAATTAGAGACCAAAGCTGCCAAAGATGGAAATACCGGTCCCAAAATTGGTAATTAATTGGAAGGAGACCTGTATTAAAATCTTCCATACGTTCGTGGAATGGGGTAATAAAAGAGATGTTTGAGTGTAGTAGTAGTATCTTTTTTACACCTTTAAGCCTTGTTTACACTTATCAAGCTTTATGTGATAAATACCTGTGATTTTCCCATATATGAGGGTGATATATCATCATCATGCCCATATATGGGCACATCACATATATTTAAGACAGAAAACTTGATAGTGTGCTAGAGCTTTGCATTGGTCCTGTGAAAAGTTTTTCTTGTTTCAAAACTAGGCAAGAGTTTCTTGGTTATTATATATTTTTCGTATTAATTGTGAGTGGCCTAAGCTGTGTTTTCTGTTTTTGTATCCCTTAATAAAGCATGTCAGATCGTTTAAATATTCAGACAGACTCACTGCCGTCATTTTACCCACAGTGCTGTACAAGCAGTTACACTCGAGACAGATGTAAGTATATTGATTTTAATCTTATCACAAATCAACACTGAACTTAGGACTGAAAATCAGACTGCCATTTATGCACCTAAAACACGATGAACGTCAATACATTTATACATTTATCATGCTTCAGTATGTGTATATGTAAATGAGCTTTACATTGTGTTTGCCAACAAGGAGTTGCCATGTACTTGATGCAGTTATAGTCTGATGCATAAACAAAGTCATTATGTGGCTTAGAAGTGAAATGAGAAAATAATATGTAGTTTGCAGGATTTAACACTAAGACTCTTGTACTTAGAAGTTAACCACCAATCTACGTTTCTCCTTTTAATCAAATCCATTTTATTTGTTTTATGTACACACATTTTTTTTTTTTTTTAGATAATACTATCTCCCATATCCAGTTTATGAATAGAGAAGCAGGTGATAAACTTCTGGTGACAGTAACAGGTAAGACTTCTATACTTATTCATACACAATTTGTATCTCAAGTTTATTGTATGTCATTGAATGAAATGCCACTTAAAAAAGAGCGAAGGTGAGAGAATTTGGCATAATAAGGAGCTTCCTATTACACAGCGACGGTAGGACATAGAACGTAATGTCGTCAATAAAAGTCATCTGCGCATGCAAGAACTTTAAGTTCTCGTAGCATGGATTCTAGGATGCAATTTAATCAAATCTACGTATGCAGAGAACGTAGGACACCAGTTAGGAGTAATAATGAGTAATTCCGTTCCAGCGTCGCGTTGTCACGCAAATTGAAAGCTCCCTAATAGTAAGGCTTGATCTGCAACACCCAGTAAGATGAGTATTCTCATTCATTTGCAGTGAATGTGTTAAAATGAAAACAGGCAGAGACAGTATGTAATTTTAGTAATGCATGTTACCTATTGTATTGTTGCCTCATGTTTAGGTTCTGGAGGAACTTATATAGAATGTTGGAGTCTGAGCAAGGAACCAGTTCCTCTACACAACATATTTGACAACCAAAAACCAGTTGACCAACAGCCTGTGACCCTGGTAGGTAGGTAGGATAGGTAGGAGTATTTCGGTGTAAATCACACCATGGATAACCCGCTAAAGTCCAAAGACTTGTTTCCAGTGGGGTCCTCCTGGTGGTGAATTGATTGTACACCAGGAGGCAATCCCCAACTCTTTTCCGAAGAGTGTACTGCGTTCTTTAACGTGCACATGGGCCATAATGCACACGGGACCAACGGCTTAAATGTCTCATCCAAAAGACGGTGCACTACTGTAACATGCATTTCAGGCCTCCAGCTGAAACGCAAGGACAGCAGCGATGGGAATTGAACTGGGGACCTAGAGGCACACACTGTGGCTACAACCAGTTTAGCCGACTTAATGTACTATCTTGTTTTTTTTAATATAATTTCTTCAATACTTTATACCATAATGTATGTAAAAACTGATATTGAAAGTTAAACTTAATAATACAGTACAGTAGTACTATATTTTACATTCTAATGCTGACATTGTTGTTTATTGTTAATATTAGAAATGGGTTTTTATGACATCACATTCTGAAAACGCTACCATAACTGCACTAGCTGTTCCAAAGCTTCCTCTGAATCTGTCCAAGACATCCATGTACAATGGGCCTGGAATGGTCATTGCGGCTGCATTCATCGATGGTAACATCAAGCTATTGCATCGGTAGGTTAACGTCAGTTTATTCTATTGTAAAAAAATTAAGCTGGGCATATATCATATAGTCTGCCAAACCCAAAAAAATTTGATCATTAGTGAATTAGAGTTTTGTTCAACTTCCAACAATCAGGAAAAAAACATGATTTGTTTGATCAGATGCAGATCCAGATAAAAATCTGGGTTGGGGCCATGTGATGTGCAAATATTCTGTGATTCGAGGCTACATAATAAATGGATTTCGGTTTTGTACACAGGCAGTGGTTAATCTCCGCTTTCCACTTTTTATTTTCTTTAAAAGCTATGTTGTTGTACTCTGTACAGTACATCATGTGCTTGTGGTAATATTTATTTATGTATTTTATAATATGGAAAATGTTGGAAAAAAAAGTGAATGAATGTGGGGTAGTCAATTGTAAATTGAAATCAGTAAGAATACGCAAATTACAACTTTTATAGAGTTATGCAGTTACGCTTTCAATACAATTTTCTTTTCTCTCTCCCCTCTTTCACCTTTCTTTTGTCTTCTCTTGGGGGAGTGAGTAGGGTATAGGCTCCATCCCCTCCCCGGATTTGCTCTTGTCTCAAAGAATAACTTGCCATTTTTCATACTATAAAAGCAGCTTAACTGATCATTTGAATTTTTGTCTTCGATGTACTTTTTAATGTATGTACAAACTTCAGTGTTTTCTTTTTGTGGCAGTAATTCCATGAAGCCGTTGAAAGCCTTAAAATATGAAGGTGCTAAGATTATTTCCAGTCCACAAGGTAAATATTTTTAGTGAATATTATTACAGTAGAGAAGAAATTAACTGATATCCAAAAACTTTCTGTTAAAAAAATTGTAAAACTTACATAATCATTAATTAAATATTTAAACATTTTTGCAGTTGTTTTTTTTTTTTTTTTTTTGCAGCTAAAAGACAAAGAGCAATGGGTGGTCATTACATTGTCAGTCTCACCATGTCAAGTACGTGCTGTAGCATGGTTGGAGTTGATAAGGGCGGCACCCTCTCTCTGCTCAAAGTTGCTCCGACAATTGGACAAATTGTTGATTCAGGTACAAGAGGTCTAATCACAAGATATTTGATTTGATCATATTTTTAACACTGAAGCGAAAAACATAATTTTATGCATATGAACTACTAAACGTGTACATTGCTATAAGATTATCACTAATATGATAGTCTTTTTTGTATTTAAGCCTGGTTTCCAGGAAAACCGCTACATAGTCACAGCAGCATTTTCATGCATAACAGTCCCCAACGCAATTGGGAACGCTCTCTGATTCAACTGACCAATCAGCATGACCAAAGGAGTTGGCGATTTTATGGAGACCAGGCTTTACAAGAAAAACCCAAGATTGCCATTGTTAATTTATCTACAACACCCTAAAAAATAGTAGAACCACCTATCTGCTCCTGGGCAACATGTATCCATGCTAACCTCCACTTTTTAAAATTTATTTAAACTGCAGGTGCTACCCGGGCTCATACCATTGCACAGGTTGTGAACTTATTAGAATATTGCTTAGTAACTGGACATGATTGGTGGGATCTTCTTCTCACTATCACAATAGGTAAGTATATTTATCGGTGACCCAAACGAGGGATTCTACTGTAGTATATTCTATTAATGTGTATTTGCATTACAGAACAATTACTTGTTTTTGGTGTATAATATTTTAATTTCTTGTAGGTATGGTAGAGACTGTAATTGACAGACTGACAGAGGCTTACAATCGTCAGAATGCAGCACGCCAGGCTCTGCTCTTCAACAGACTTTTAGCTATGAAAGCTACACTACACAGGTTTGATCATGATACACTTAATCTGATTGGTTGAAAACTTATTAGTTTTACTAAACTGCGATGCAATTCTTACTCCTCCATTTTTTGAAAAACGTAACATGGTCGATTGATTTTTTTAGCATGTCAGTGTGATTGAATCTTATCAAAGATCTTATAAACACAAGATGGCATTCTCCGCAATTTACGCGTAACAAATAGAAGCGTCGATTTGGCACAGAAAAGTAATCACTTTTGGGAGAGGGCGTTCTAGTCGTTGCCATGGATCTGAGATATGGTGTTTGCATTACGCCAAAGTTTGTTACCAAGTACGTTAATTGTTCCTTAATTGTTCTAAAGAGAGGGCGCATTGTAAACCTAACACTTCTAATTGTTATGCGTAAACATAAAAGTCGCACGATGTACGCTATGGTCAAAGCAGACAAAGTTCAAAAGTTTTCACTTTTGCAAGAGGGCGCCGTACACTTCGTTATTACAGAATTTGTATGTGGAAAATCGCGGAGAACACTATCTTGTGTTGATCATATTTACTAATTACCACTGTATTTGCTCAAACTGTTTCAGACTTTCTTCAAGTGGAAGAGGCAAAGCAGTGGACTGCCATTCTAAGCTATTATTGAATGCCATAGCAACAGAGTTCAAAACATTACTAATATCTGCCAATAATCCAGAGAACACACCTACTGATAGAATTGCAGGTAAAACATTCTCAATTCCCTTACTAACCCTCTAAGAGAAGGGATTTAATACCTAAAGTAGTTGAGAGATCAAATTAACTATTTTTTAAACACAGTAATGTATTAAATTATTAAATATTGGCTGGATAATTTATTTTATTCTTATTGTTTTTTATATAAATTTGGTTTTTCATTTTTTGTTTAAGCTGCGTGTGCAAGTGCTGATGCAGATATTTCAAGCATCTTACAGAAAATAGACAGTAAAGATATCACAGTAGACAAGAAACTGTTGAAGTCTACACAGCAGCTTACTCAATGGGTTGCAGAGTACGCCCTCTATGTTCTGGCTACTGTACCAGTTCAAGGTCAAATGACCACAAAACCAGGGGTATATATGCTGCTTGAATTTTTAAAACAAGTTCCTTAATAGAGATAGTTGTAAATAACTCTGATATCATATGTATATCAATGAGGGATATATCTGTTGGGATGTTCTACAAACTGCCTGTAACATTGTTATATTACCCATATCCTGCACTCTTAAATGTAGCAGGAGCCCCTTCTGTGGCTGGGGACATGAAGCGAAACCCTGAGAGCACCATGCTTGTAGCCAGTTGAAGAGACAAGTTTTGGTAATATTTATGATTCCTATAATGGTGTTAAATGTTATATGTTTGCAACATTATAGAATAAATATTATTTCAGTTTCTTGAAGTTAAAATTGGAGTGGAGATGAATAGTTTGGTGGTTAAGATGCTTATCTTCAAATCCCAGGGTCCTGGGTTCAAATCCTGTCAGTGTCAGATGACCAAAAACAACCCCACTCCCTAAATCTCACATTGAGATTTAGTTTGTGTAAAGCATCATGTGTATATGTTTGTCTTGTGAAAGGGATTTTCACCTACAAGTAGGACAGCGATAAATGTACTATTGATCATCCTAAATATATAAAAAAAATGTAAAAAAAATAAAGTTAATTCAACATTTTGATTATGTAGGTTAGCATTTTGTACGATGCCAGTACATTGTCGATGTTAAGGCAGCTCCTTGTAATCATTAAAGTGTTTGGTGAGAAGGAACCCCTCAGCCTACCTGTCTTCACTGTTACCTCTGCTGGACTGGATGGCCTCTCATTGCTGTACAAGCTCCTGACCAGTATATGGGTTAGCAGCAATGATGACAATGTGCATGTCAAACTAGAAGATTCCATTGTTGGTAAGGGGATGTTTTCTTCCTCAAATGGTGTAGATTTCCTTCAATACTGCTTTATCGTCAACTTCTTTTTCTTCCATTAATGGACAAACTTCAATGTTGAAAGGTCCTGTCCATCTAGACCAAATATGATTTGCAACTAGTGCACAAAAGTGTGTAGCTTTTCTTTTTAATTTATTAATGATTTATTTGTAATGAAGTTTTTGCATTATATTTTCCATAACCCAGGATAGTACCCTTTCAGGGACTATTACTCTGGGTCAGACCATTCTATCAGATGAGAATTTAATGAAATCATGCTTTCATGAAACTGATCAATAGCAATGCTTATTCCATATCATAGATGAGTGCATACTTCTTCCAAGCCAGATACTAATTCGCAGTATGGAGTATCAACCAGTTACTGAAGGTACTGTACAACAATGTATATTTGACTGTTTGAATTTTTGGACAATCATCATAGAAATAAAATACAACCACTTTATCAATTACAATGTAAACTAGATTGGTGTCTCTCCATAGGGCACATACCTCTGCCCTGTGCCTGATTACATTACTGAATAATAAAGAAATAGAACCAAAAAAATTACCTTGACCTTTTTTATCCCAAAACGCTTTTATCTGATTTATGTATTGTACTTCCTTGCCGATGCATCAAGTGTTCACACACCCTTTTTCTAGGAATTATTGGCAAGCTTCACATACATAGTCGACAGGCCATGACCTTCCAGTTCGACAATCCACCTGGTCACATGATCACAGTAGCAACATTCAGCCCAGGTCATCCAGCGGAAGTAAACACTAGGTCACTGACCGATAAAACTCACCAGAAACATGATGTTGTACGGAGACTCCATCTTGGGGTGTCACCCCCTGAGGAACTGAAGCGATGTACAAGGTATAGTACACTGATTATTGCTAACATGGGCAAAACATTGTTCCTAAATCCCTTTCCAAACTATCAAATTTTATTTAACAAAAACATGTGACATGCCTAAATATGGTCATGATGACATCACATCATGGACTGCATAATAGTCTATTGTAGTGTTACTCAACAATGCATATTATCATTTTTAAAAGATGTGTATAAGAGACAGTTGATAATGTGAACAGAGTTTTAGCTGGTTTTTCTTAAGCCCTGTCCAAATTATCAAATTTTACTTGAAAGAAAAAGATATGCCTAAATATGGTCATGATGACATCATATGATCATATATATAGGCACCTCATGAATATGTATGGCCATACAACAGTTTATTTTCAAAGGAAATGTGGTATTTGTTTTTAAGCTCTGTTCACACAATGAAAACTTTTAGGCATAATGATGTCTTAATATTTAGTATTTTTAGTGGCGTATACACTATAAACTGCGAGCCCAGTGTACACAATGGCTCGTATGCACTATAAAGAACCCAGTATATCATTCAAGATGAGTAGGGGGATACCCCAGTGTACTGGTACAGACAGCCCCTGTGGTGAATGACGAGAGTTTCTGGCACCGGGTAGTACAGATATGAAGGGACCCCTAGGGGTGCAAAAGTCATTGATCAAGCTACTAGTCCATACATATATCCAGCGCCATAAGCATCTTGTTTGATGGATACCGGTGCTCTATACAAATCTATACTATTATTACTATATTGTGGTTCCCAGCAGATTTGTGTAAATTGTTGAGTTATAGTAATGCTCAGAACTGACTGCATAATAGTCTATTGTAGTGTTACTCAACAATGCATATTATCATTTTTAAACTGTAATTTTTACCAGGTGTTCCTGTATATCTCTACTAAAGTCACCTACAAAATTATCAACAATGATAGCATGGGAACAGAGGTGGAGCAGGTCGTGCCTGTGTGGAGGACTTTGGCGCAAGGTTATTGTGCCTTGATGGTAACAAAAATGTTTACTATGCAGTAAATTAAATCGTGGAGCTATGATTGCTGATGAATAAAAAGACAACTGCAAAATAAGCAATTCTTAATTTATTTTCCCCTCATTTAAGGCAACCAGAGTACAATGCAAGGGGTAAGGTTATTTAACAACTGCTGACTTCAAGTTTACTGGCATCTGTTACATAAACATAGAAATCGTTAATGTCCAAAAATGGAAATTCATTAGCTCAATAGAATAAAAATACAGCAAAAGAAGAAATATTTTAACACATATTAGTAAAACATTATTGTCACACTAAACTGATGTCTCCAGCACACATGCCACACCCCACATTTTTGCTCTGTATGTACTGTACAAGTAAACAGCAATGTCTGTAAATTTTTAAATAAAAACTCGTATCTTTATCAAACAGTTTTTACAGTGCTTCTGATTCTTGTGGATAGAAATATTGCCACACTCACTACTTATTTCATTCCATTTATTTAATTGTCCATTGCCAGTTTTTCTGTGCTATTCTTTTACTCTTTGTCACTGCTATTTCTTTCTTTTGACATGTCGTTATCTCTGTCCCTTTCTCTGTATTTATCACTGTCCCTGTCTCTATCCCTATGTTTTTCTCGAGATCTGGATCTGCGTCTTTCTCTGTCCCTGGATCTGCGTCTTTCTCTGTCCCTGGATCTGCATCTTTCTCTGTCCCTGGATCTGTGTCTTTCTCTGTCCCTGGACCTCCGTCTTTCTCTGTCCCTGGACCTCCGTCTTTCTCTGTCCCTATCCCTCCTTTGGTCACTATATCTATCAGTATGCCTGTAGTTTTGTTCTTTGTCTTGTGTATCATACTTTTGACTAAGTATAATTGGTTTCTTAAAAGGGCGATCGTTTCCACCAAATCGCAGCTGGCCAGATTCTTTTTTACCACCAAATCCACCCCCTGAAAGAAAAACAGTATAAACTGACTGTGATTTTAATGTTCAATTTTAATGAAATCTTGTCTAGTAATACGGAATAGACGTTTCTAGTAAGACATTTTTGGGCCCAAGGTTAAATCAACACTAAGGCACTGAAGAACTGCACTAGGTTCGCACACCAAGGGAAGTTATCTATATTGCCGTAATCTAAAATATGACAGCACAAACCTAAACGCCTTGGTATCCATCCTTCCAACGTCCTTTCTATCTCGTTATCAACATAAATTTCATGGCCATCTATATACATGTGGTTTGCTTCATCAATTGCACGATACGCATCTCTACTATCACTGTATTCAATGAAAGCATAGCACTTTGAAAATCCAGTTACAATATCACGTACAAGCCGCAGGTTCCTAATTTCACCATATCTGCTGAAAGCCTTGATAAAGAAATGCAGAGAAAATTAGTTGCCAGTATCATAAAAAAAATACTATTTTGGACAGTCAGCAAAAATAGGTCGGTTTCATTTGACTTTTTTTTTGTTACAATAGTTTACTCTGAGGACGATTTTTATAAATCTACACCAGGTAGGTCATTCAAAGACCAAGTTAAAGCTATTGTGATCTATTTAAATAATAAACCTGAATTTTTATTTCCAAATCAAGAGATTCATTTTGTGTATGAGATGTCCTATAATGATGCAATTTGAATTGAATATACTTAATTTTATATACAAACCTCTTGCAGAGTTTCTTCTGTTGTGTTCAAATTTAATCTCGTAATAAAGACGGAAGATTCTGGGGAGCTTTTGAGACTCTTGTCTGGATTATATCTGGCCTTCAAATTAAACAGAAACTTTGTGTTTATCATCTTTCATATTAGTGATGAAAGTTTTCTTTGTTTACCATGTGATATATCGCAGTTTATAAATTTTTAAAAAACCCCTGAGAAATCCATTAAAATACAGTTGGAAATATTCAAAGCAATAACTATTATAATACATTATAATAAATATTTATATTTGGTCTTGCCCTAGGGTAAATCACTTGAAAATAAGTCTGCAATTAATCTAAACACCCTTATAATGTTTCTGAACAGATAACCATATTTATTGCCGAGAAGGGTTTTTGAGCAGGGCATTTATGCAAGGGAGGTGTAAAATGTATACATCATGTATACTCGAATTCCCCTTAATTTCACTATGTGGAGCACATAATTACCGTCAAAATGGGTTACTGCATGATCATAGACTAATTGATCACAACCAGTTAGAAAAATTGTAATTCTACTGAAGTAGAACATTAATGGAATGTGTTGAGAATGATGTTGCTTCCATTGGTTTACAGTCACTTATTTGTTCTATTTGAGGGAAGCATTTATTCCAAATAGGGCTATAGAGGGGGCATTTATTCCAATACATACCCTACTTTTGTGTGAGGGAAAGCGTGGCCGGACGATTCACTGACAGACATTTGGCCTACAGACTATCAACCGAAATACCCTTCGCCGACAAGATTTTGTCGACAACACATTTCCCAAATGCCAGTTTGCCGACAAGATGTTTCGCCAACAGCCAATTTGCTGACAGACAAATTTTCCAACAGTCAATCTGTCAACAAACTGGCATTCAGCGAAATGTCTTAGTACCGAGGAAAAGGGCATCCCCCTCTGTAAAAAATCCCAAAATAATGATTAAAATTTGGCCTCATCGGGGTATGCAAAATACTGTATACATACTTTCAAAGCTCTTTCTACAGCTCTGTCATGAGGGCGCTCATCTGTTCCATCAATGCTTCCTGCCTTCAGTGGGTTATACACTAGTGCAATTGCACTCCATTGTGTTTCCATCTAGTCTGTCACCTTTAACGCAAGTTAATTTATTGAAAATATTTATAAATTCTTTAATTAAATTCATATATTAGGTGTTATATTTGACCATGCCTTTAACATGGCAGACATGCACAGATCCATTTCTCTGCATATTCTTATCCGTACCAATGGAGGTGCCAGAGAAACTCCAACAAAGGGTTCTCTAAGGGTCACTGACCGGGTGAACATGCTCCCCTCAATGGCAACTATGATGGTGAGTAAGTCTCAACAATTAATAAAACAACAGAAAACAATTTAAATTTTTCAATAAGAAATTCAATTAACACAAATTAAAGGACTCGAACTGGCATTTGCTTTTATATTGACCTGCAGTGTTTACTGTTTGTTACCAGTATTAATAATATAGTTAGGTCGCTAGGTCTAGGCCTACTTTAGCTAGTATTAGTATTACTAATTACTGTAGTAGTTTTCTTTTTCGCAATGTCTAGGCCTAAATGTCGACGTCAAATTATGCAAATCCCAACGCGCTGATTGGTTGAATTGGCTTTACCCTAACCTTAAAAATAATTAACCCTAATAAATCTAAGAAAAAGTAAGCCTTCTTCTTTTTTTAGGCCAAACTTAAGAATTGTTTCCCTTTCAACTTAGTAAGTCAACTGCAACAGGCTTAGGATACAACTCGTAGCCTAGGAAGCGGGCACTAGGCCAGTGCATACTCGACTCGAACTCAGCCAGCAAGGTAGGTTGTCGTCAACCAACTAACAAACTACCTAGGCCCGGGCCAAGCAAGCTAGCTAAGCCTAGCGCTATACTTAGACGTAACAAATGTAATCATATCAATAAATATATATATATATACTATAGTGTACCTTTGTAATTCAGGATTGTCATTTGTCGGCATAACGAAATTTGTAAGATGAAACTTTATTTTACAAACGCCGACGATCCGCGTGCTTTCTTGTTGACCAACAAAAACAAAACAAAAAAAGTGATCATGGATGATATGACGGTGACCTGACCTACCATGCGGCTTATTCCATTTTATAAGCAGGTGGAAACGTTAAATAACACGCAGTATTTTGACATTAATCAAGTAGGCCTATGTATTTTTACTACAGGTATAAAGTTTTCAATTTTATTACCTATGACAGTATATCATAAATAATGGCAAACAGAGTCAACATTGATTACAGTGAAAAATACAATTACAGGTATAATGACGAGGGAGACTACATTTCTTATTTAGTTATTAGCAAATTGTAATAGCACTTATCTTTCTGTTGCTGCTTATCAATGTACATTTGTACATAATGCGCCTTTTATGTGTTCTATATAAATCATACTACATACTACATGTATACATACATACTTTCGTTATTGTACTTAGAAATTGTATTGTGTGAAAAATTCGAAGAAACACACAAAACATCTTGTGGTAATGCTATATGTCGTATAACGGTGTGTTTGTATATATACTGTATACTGTATATTACCGTGTGCCGAAAACCAATCTTACTATTATTATTATTATTATTATTACACGCTTTTTTCTCATACTTCTCAAATTATAATAAAGGCACGCACACTCGAGTGGTGTAATATAAGTAATTCAAATGTTTGTGGGCAGAGATAGTACCGGTTGTACAGCACACTTTCGTTAAAACCTGGGTCATTTATGGAGTTCATTTCAACAATTTCAGGCATCTTCTTGACTTATGAAATTATTACATTGCGGACGAAAAGTGTGGAACCAACCCCCAATATTTTGGGACGTGTCCCCCCTTGATCATGGGTTTTTGGAGAGGTATCCATCCCCTTCCGTTTGAGATTTTTGGGAATAAGTAGACGGCTAGTCGCTCTTGATGACATCTGAAAAGAAGTTAAGTTTAAAATGGAAGTGTATAGTTTACGAGAGTAGCCTACAACATGTAGCATGCCCATGAGAAGCACACACACAAGACGAGCGACCATATTTTTTTTCCGAGGTCACCGAAGGGGGATGGTTAGCCACCCTATTCACCCCTAGATCCACCACCGACACCCATATTAAGGGGAAGGGGACACTTTTTGTTAGTGTGCTTAATGGGGAAATCAATACATTTTAACCAATAACCACTTATTTTTTGTTGTATCGAAGCAACTAGAGTATTCACAAAATCAGAAAAATACATACAAATTTTTATTTTGACACCTTATGAGTAAACTTAACATTTAACAGAATTCTTTCCTCTCAGTATCTAGAATGTCCATTGATATAGGCTTAGTGCATATGTCTGTACTGTACAAACACAATCTTGTCAATTTTGACCATTAACCATGAGGACTTCTTGTTATAGTGTATTTTCATATAGGATCTAATGTACACCGTACAGTCTGCAGAGACGGTAATCAATGATCCATGCTATTCTATCTTATACACATTCAATAGAAAGCTTAATATTTAAAAAAATAATATTTGGTCATTAACATTGCACTTGAATCATGAAACAATGACAATAATCAATTACATACAACTTTTGTTGTCTTAATTACATTTCTGTTGATTTCATATCATAAATGAATTGTTTTTGCATTGCAAATTAGTGTTATAAATTAGTTATGATTCAACTGAAACTCATTCTTAGGCCAAATAAAATAAAATTATACAGATTCCATGTCATATTGTACGGAAACATGCCAAAAAAACCTATTAAGGGGACAATTTCAGGTTTTTGGTTAGGGTTCCATGAATAAGGGTAGGCCTAGGGGTACCCCTATTCAGGTGACACCCCTAAGGGGACTTATGTAGTCACCTCCCTCACTACACCAATAATGTTAGGGCATTCACACCTAGATATTTGTCAATATAAGTTGCATTTTTTATGGTGATAATTACCCATTTACATATTCAAATACAGCAACAATTACAATACAACTGAAACATCATAATTTGTTTTTTTAATACTAAAAAAAGTCAGCTGCAACACATTGAAACCGTATGATTCAGAATGAAGTGCGCAATTTAATAATTGATACCAGTACTTGTTAGCAGCCATCTATCTGGTGGTCGGATTTTCCAAGACTGTTATTCAAAACATGGAATATTATATTATAAGTACCAAAACCTTTGAATTCGGCCTTGTTATAGTCAACACTAAACGCATCCGATCCGCTCGAACTAGCATTCGCTCGTCGCTCGAAGTAGGCCTGTGTCTTCGTCTTTCCTCCATGGTTACACCAGAGTGTGGTTACACAAGTGAAGTGATGGATTATTCCATTTTATAAGCAGGTGGTGTAAACGTGAAATGGCACACGGATATTTTGACATAAACATTCTTTCTCTACTCAGGTACTGAATTTTACAGTAATGTTTTCAACTTTATTAGCTATGACAGCAAATTATTTATACATTTTCTTATTTCAGTTATTAGCAAATTGTAAAAACTGTTCTTTAAATAATGTAATCATATGCCAGTCTTCAGTGGCTGTTAGGTCTGTAGAATTGAGAGACTCGTAGAGTTTAATTGCAGGCTTATTCCAGCCAAGTACTGCCCATTGCATTCTTTGGCAACCTTTTTCTACACCAGTCTGAAAAAAAATCATAAAAACTGAAGTAAAATGCAGTAAACTTCTTTTGACCGGTATGACAACTTGTAAGCACATTTCTTTTTGTTGCTTATCACTGTACTGTACATTTGTACATATTTAATTTGCTTCTGTTTTATGTGTTCTGTGTAAATCATGTCATAAAGATGCACTATTTAAATTATTATATTATATATTAGTTTTATGATTTCCGTTATCGTATTTAAAAATTTTATTGTG
>NW_022738761.1:849315-851313 GCF_011630105.1 Anneissia japonica
ATATATCTATTATTTATATATAATATATCATATATATTTATATCATAAATATTTGTATATATATAAATTTATATATATACATTATATATATATATATATATATATATATATATATATTTATATTGTTTGAAAGGGATCTCATAACAAATGCCTTGCTATTTATGAATTCCCTATCTGCATAATAAACAAAGGCTTGTGATTGTAAATATGAATTTTGAAATAAAATTTTGATTTATGGGTTAAATCTTACCTGAGCAACTCTCTTCATCAAAGACCGTCCGTATCCCCTTCCTACAATCAAATGGAAGATTAATTATATAAACTATAGTAAAGCTTGGCCTTCTTTTTTAATGTTATTCATTCACTAACCTAGTACGTCATTCAGTACATAATGATAATAAAAATGTGTATATTTAATCAACCTACCTCTAAATTCTTTCATAATATACAGGTCCTCCATATAGACCACTTTGCCTTTCCAAGTACTGTAAGTGTAGAAGAAAATGCTATAGCCAATCACCTCGCTTGTTTCATTCTCTGGTCTTTTATATTCTGCAACGAGACATGAAACGAGACCGCCAGAATCAAATATATCTTTCTTTAGTCCTGAAAGAGGAATGAAAATCGAAAAGACTGTTGGGAGATCGTTTTTCAATATTCCTGTTTAGTCGCATAGCAAAAGGCGCTACATAAATATTGAAAAAAGTTCTAATGCACTTATGAAACACTTTGTATACGACCTTCCGTTGTGTTCTGTACTTCCTTTTCTGCATTTTCGAAGACTGCCAGTTCAGTAATCATCCTCATTACCGCAGCACAATCCTCTGGCATAGCTTCTCGTATATTGAAACGTTCTTCTTCCATGATCTTGTGGGCCTTTATTGCTCCAAAACAATAAATCAAATATAAACTTTAGCAGGTCAAACCGGCCTGCCGACTCCTTCAACAGACACGTGTGATGATGAACTGTAAACATTGAATGTGACACGGAAATGCGTCATATAAATGAGAAGGTGGAACTGAATATTCTGAAACTAGGCCCTCTAGCGATTGGGAAGTAACTTCTACCAGATTTCTGCTAATAGAAACCACATGATCTTTATGGCCAACTGGTAGTAACCCACCTAAAAAGTTGATCTGTAATAATGACCCACTACGTACCGGTAGGCCTACTCTAAGAGTAAACTAGTAGGGTTTAATTTTCTGATAATAATAAACAGATAATCAATTTGGCTATTTTTTTTTATTCAATTTGTATAGCTAACTTAATTTATTCCTCATTTTATTGAATTGTATATACCCATTAATTTATTGATTTGCCTAATTTGTACCGTACATCCAAGCTGTAATTCAGCCTGTGCTACTATTTTTGGAATTTGATGGATTTGATATGTGAATGAAAAACAGTTACGACCAATTAGTATTGTTATGTGTCCCTCACTTTTATATATCAACTTTACTGTATATTTGTAATACGTCGTTTTCTGGTGCATTTCAAACACTTGAAATATTATTACTTTAAAGTGTATTGTACATTTCAATTTTTCCTTAAATTTTCAGTAAATCGCGCCTTGTATCTTATATCCTGTCTTCCTTTTTATCTCAAATTGTACCAATTTAAAAAATAAAATTGCCCTTTATATTACGTTATGTTGCGTTCATTTGAAAAAATACGGTATGTATTTCTCTTTCAATTATTAGCAAATTGTAAAAAATATTCTTTAGATAATACAATCTTATGCCAGTCTTCGGTGGCTGTTAGGTCTGTAGAATTGACAGACTCGTAGAGTTTAATTGCAGGCTTATTCCAACCAAGTACTTCCCACTGCATTCTTTGGCAACCTTTTTCTAAAGCAATCTGCAAAAACAAAAATCATAAAAACTGCAGAAAAGGCGAAAAGTTGGAATCCCGGCCCTGTGGACCAATATAACGTTTTAAGCTCCCTCCAAAAATTTATCGCGTCCCCAGTCGCCCCCCCCCCCGAAAAATCATTTACG
>NW_022738761.1:851574-857555 GCF_011630105.1 Anneissia japonica
ACGGTATATGTGTGTAAAATTGTCCCCTTAATAGTGGTTTTTGACATGATTTCGTAAAATAATGACATAGATTTTTTATAATCTTATTTTAATTGGCCTAAGTATGAGTTACAGTTGAAATATAACTAATTTACATCTGTAATTTGCAATGCAAAAATCAATTCATTTATGATATGAAATCAACATAAACGTAATTTATTATTTGTTCCCTATATTGTTCTATGATTTGGATGCAATGTTAATGACCAAATATTCTTTTTTTACACTTTTGATACACTTTCTATTGGATGCACAAGATAGAATAGTATTAATAGAGTAAAGACTTAAAAATTAAGGTACCGATTAGAATCCTGTGAAAATACACTATTCCTAAACAAAAAATTTGGTTAATGGTCGAAACTGACAAGATTGTATTTATACGAATTACAGTAACACATGCACTAGGCCTACCAATGTCCATTCTAGATATTGAAAGAAAATTATGGTTTGATGTTAGGCGTATTGCTCAAACGGTGTCAAAATATAAATTTGAATGAATTTTTCTTGTTCTTAAAATACTATAGCTTTTTGATACAATAAAAAAAAATAAGTGTCCACTTAATAGGGGTTAAATGTGTACGGTATTGATTTGACCATTTGGCACACTCAGAAAGTTCCCGTCCCCTTAATAGGGTTGTACCCCTTCGGGTTGGCCATCATGTTAAAGGATATATTTCTTCACGTTTCACAGAAAAATGTCACATTTATAGGGATGTCCCAAAGGAGAAGTTCTACTGTAGAGAAACACAAAGTTGGACTGATAATAATTGACTCTTTTCATCTTACTTGAGCAACTCTCTTCATCAATGACCTTCCATATCCTCTTCCTACAAATGAAGAATGCCATAAAATAAAAATATAATGTATAACAGATAGGCTAAAGTAAAAGTAAATAATAATAAATAAATGTATGATCAGAAGTGCAATGTTTTTATTGAGAGAGCTACCAAAGAAAAGGAAATATGGCATGCTATGATTTAAATTAACCATTCATTAACCTAGTAGTATTATTAGTTAATGAACCTACCTCTAAATTCTTCCATAATGTAAAGGTCTTCCATAAAGACCCCTTTGCCTTTCATAGTACTGTAAGCGTAATAGAAAACGCTATAGCCAATCACCTCACTTTTGTCATTACCTGGTCTTTTATATTCAGCAACGAGACATGAAGCAAGTCCATCTGAATCAAATATATCCTTCTTCAGTCCTAATCAATATGAAAATGTATCATTTTATAAAATTTGTGACTAATATCATTGATTGAGTAGAGCTTTAGTGGTTAGGATATTTGCCTTCCAATCCCATGGGGTTAGTGGTTCAATTGGATTTTCAAATTCAGTGAAAGGATTTTCGTCACGAATGAAAAAAAAATTCTACTCCCCAACTTAGTTCATAATGATGAGACCCAAGAGCTCTTGGTGGTGGTTCAATACCCTATTCACTTACGGTTCCGTTGGCAGAGCAAGTCTTCTCTGATAAGGACTATTTAAGTCCATTGTACATAACTAAGAAGTGTGCACATTAAACAACACAGCATCATTCGAGAAGAAGAGAATGACAGTGGTGGCGCCAGCGGTAAGGGGGGTTGAGGAGAGAGGAACGGGGTATTTTCCTCCGTCGGGAAGACCTGGGCAACCATCGCCCGAAGCCACAACGAGGTCGTCGCACGAAAAATATTAAGTTGCCTATCCAAAACGTTGTTTTGATTGCCAATCCGTAATATTGTGGACTAAATGCATAATCTTGGGCCATAGGGCCTACCTACTAAGCCATACCAATTCTCCCCATGAACCCTATCAGGCATTTTTATTCCGGGGCCCTGATCAAGACTGTCAGTAGGGGGGGGGACGTTCCCCCTCGTTTTGCCGCTAAATTTTAAAAATGTCAATGCAAATCATCAATGTTATGTGCTACTCACTTTCTATTTTTAAACTGTTGTGTGCGCCCCCTCCCCCACCTCCCGTTTGAAAAATGTTGGATCCTCCCCTGGGACCCCTCGTTGGCAAATTTCTGGTTCAGCCCTGATGTAGCCAGGAGCGGATCAATAAATTTTCTGACGGGGCCGGGCCCAATAGGTAGAACACACCCACCTCAGCCCCACCATAATTGGGGTGAGAAATTTTAAGACTAGGCCTAATATGCCCCGCTAGATGCTCTAGTCCGGGTGCCATAGTGGTTTGGCGTGCAAAATTTGGTGCATAATTGTTTTAAGTGGATTTTGGCTCTACAAGTCGTCCAGATTGATATTCCACCGGGTAACATTCTGTTACACTCGGGGGATTCGAGAAATCCAAGATGGCTGCCAAAATGGCCGCCAAATTTGAATATTACCCCTAATTCCTATAATATTTTACATAGAACAATATTTTTTGGTCTATACATGGTTTAAGAAGTCAAAACACATTAAAACCATCCAATGTCAGTTTCAGCCACTTGTGGCTGTGAAAATCCAAAATGGCACTCTTAGATGGTAAAAATGCTTTTTCAAAGCAGTGTTCCTCCTCGACAAAATTATTGACTTCTTCCCGACGGGAGCTGCCTATGTTCCCCTTCCATAGACACCCCTACCCTCACGGGCGTCGGAAAAGTCTAATTAAGGACCTATAGTCTATTCTATACCTGGAGTCTGACAGAAAATCATGATTAATGCACCGCTGATGCCCGGAAATAGTAATTATTCAGACCTAATTTCAATATTTCATCTCCATTTTCACGAAACTTTTGACATCATGTAGGGGTCCTGGCCGACTTGGCACTCCATCCCCACTGAATTGATATGTCCTACAGTCGATGTCAAAGACACATTATGCTGTTATGTATCAACAAAGCCCTTTTAGATCAGGGTGCTATAGAGCGAGGATCCTATGTGTAGGGGCACTGCAGGGGCCCCTAAGTGTCGGTGGCCCTGCGGACCGCCGCACGAGAGCGCATACGCGTTGGTACTACATTCCGTTAATAATGGCTTAAAAAAACCGTCTTAGGTGTCCGTCTTTTGGCCTTTTTTACATCCTGGCTTATGAAATCGTTAGAAAAAATCGGCGTCGGGGATATAGCGTAATGTTTTGTTCGTCGTCGATCAATAGAAAATTCAAAAATTAGTGAGTGGTAAAATAATCGAGCTCTCCTTTCTCCTACTGCTGGGTCGGCCACTGAACTCATAGCTACACTTCCTTTTTTACCCTCTTTCCTCCCTTTAACTCTTCTCAATTGTTTTCTCCCTCTTTTTTATTTTTCGGCGGGACTGACGCCCCCCCCCCCCCCGCTGGATCCACCACTGATTAATTGGCAGAGCATTTTGTTGAATGAGTTTACTCAGCACTTCGTAAATGCAAAAGAAAAGGCGATATATAAATATTAAAAACATAAATTATTAAAATTCTAAATGCACTTAAAAAATATATTTGACAAAGTGTTCACCTTCTGTTGTGTTTTCTACTTTGTCTTCACGTTTTCCAAACGCTGCCAGTTCAGTAATCATCCTCATTACCGCAGCACAATCCTCTGGTTTAGCGTCTCGTATGTTGAAACTTTTTTCCTCCATGATCCTGTGGATCGCAATAGGAATATAGTCACACAATAATTTGATTCAACAATAGCCTACTTTTTGCAGCCCATGACGACTAATAGTAATAATAATAATTGCAATCGGCCCAGTAGACAATTCTGATCAAATTCAACTCAACCAAACCAAATCTAATCAAACTCAAATCGAAAATAATTTGGACCAGCAAACTTTTATTTAGCTTTTAAATCAGGGCCGTTGGAACCGCACCGGTTTGGCCGGACCACTTTTTCTCGATTCTGTATGATTTTTTAAAATGCATATATTATATATGGATACCTATTATATGAATTTACTATTAATGCTCACATCAGGTTCTTTTTTTTTTTTTTTTTACGTATTTAAAGAAAAATCTACCACGCGCTCGTTTTTTCTTTTTTTTTTTTTAGTATATTTAAACTTTTTGTACATTTAAACCTTTTGGAAATCCATAATTTCAGTTTTTGAAAATATTTAGAGGCATAATCGGCTTGGAGCGGTTGGCGCAGCGGATGCGTTTCGGTCTATCAAACTCGAGGTCGGTGATTCGAACTTTCGCTGTGCATTTCGATCTTGTTTTTGAACAAGGCACTTTACTGTACCTACGTTTGTCTTTCTCCAAACAGGAGTGCTAATGGGACCCGGTTCACTAATGTGGAGGTATAACTGGCCACCATTCCACACTGCCGAGGCTTAATACTGTACGATGGGCTAACAGCTCATTCCTATACGTTCAGTAATGAATACGGGACTCGATCCTTTACCTTGAAAGTGAGACCGATAAAGACAACACTATACCCTTTTTTCTAGACGCCCGAAAATAACCTCTGAGGCGTTTTGTTCAATCAATTATTTCTTTTTCTTTCTTTCTTTTATCATTTTTTAACTTTCCAAAAAGGGGAGAAGCGGCCTGCTTGACATCACTCTTTTAGATAGACATTATTTTTATTGCCCATGGAAAACTTATTATTTATTTGAAAAATAGCAAATAGTAAATTATTTCATGAGGCTCCAGAATTTGATGAAGGCGTGGACGTGAAACTAACAATTAATTTTATTTGGCCTAATAGATTTTGAAGATGCAATATGAGCAGTATGAAAGGTTTTAAAGAATAGGCCTATAGCCAACTTTCACTTGTTAAGGAAACTGATCTTTACAAAATTAAACCAATCTGATTAAAAACATTGTGGAAATGTCATTAATTAAACTACCAGTTAACGTTCATTAGTATGATTAATGAGAATCGTAAATAAGTCGAGGTCGAGTAAAATAAATCCCTACATATCGGACATACAAAGAGCCATCTTCCAGTGTTCTGTAGTCTATCAAAACTTTTGATAGCCTGAAGATGAATGGCCAATTTTTACATGTTAAGGAAACTGATCTATACAAAATGAAATCAAATTAATTGAACACTTTGTGGAAATGTCACTAATTAAACTACAGGTTAACGTTCAATAATATGATTAAATTTAAAGAATCGTAAATAAATCGAGGTCGAGTAAAATCAGTGGCGTAGAAAAATATTTTTCATTGGGGGGATGATTGGCGTGTTAGCCAGTGTCGTAACAGGCGCGGGGGGTAGGGAGAAAACTGCCCCTCCCCTGACGGTTTTTAGCGGGCTGACCAAGCCGTCGTACCGGGCTGGGTAATAAGAGAAATGAAAGAGGGGAGAGGGAAGGAAAGAGAAAGAAGAGGAAAAGAAAATGAAATAGAAATAGAAGAGAAAAATAAAGACAAGAATAAAAAGGAAGATATCATAATGACCAGACTCACAATAACCTGCAACCCCTTCTCCACCTCAAAAACTGTCATAACTCCTTTGATCTATGCTGCCCGATGGCGTAACCACTGGGGGACAGGGGGAAAATATCTATCTTCGAAAAATCTTCCCCACCCCTTTATAAATGCCCTTTTCATCCACTGAAAGTGCCTAAAAACCTCAAATTTCGCGCGCATTTATTGTTAGCATGGGCCAATTCCCTCTAAGAATTGCACATTTTAGGGAGTTTTGATCAATTCCAACGAAATTAGAATTAAAAACACCGGGGGACAAGGGGAAAATATCCATCTTTGACAAATCTTTTCCCACCCCTTGACAAATGCATCCTCTGAAAGTGCCTAAAGTTTTCAAATTCTTTGCGCGCATTTCTTGTTACGGTAGGCCAATTTCCTCTAGCTATAAATTGCACATTTTAGGGAGTTTTCATCAATTCCGACGAAATTAGAATTAAAAACACAAAAATATTTTGCGCGCCTCGCGCGCATTTTTAAGGCTTCTTTAGGTTTATCCTTTTAAGTTATTTAAACACATAATAGTCCCAAACTCAAGAAAGACAAATTTAAGAGATCGTTTTAACCTAAAAGAAGGGCCTCAATGTGTATAGATGGTGAAAGAAT
>NW_022738761.1:857795-860904 GCF_011630105.1 Anneissia japonica
AACATAACTGATGTCGTACACACTCTTCAGTGTGAAATGTGGCTCTCTTTGCAAGCACATCTAACATCTAAGGAAAGAAGAGCTTAGATTGGTACCAGATAAAATAATTTTGTTATCAACATTAATACATTATGCTAATTTTCATCTTTGTAAGCGCATAAGACAGTGCTAATTATTTCTGTGACAGTCTTTTGAAGTTTGTAACGCCCCGTTTTATCCCATACATAGTCAAAATATTGGGGGTGGGGGGTGATACAATGGACCATCCCCTCCTTGTCAAATATTGGGGGGGATATATCCCCCATCCCCCGGGATCTACGCCTATGAGTAAAATAAATCCCTACATATTGGACATAGGCCTAGGCCTACACATAGCCTAGATGTGCAACGTGTCACTTTCAACCACGTGGTGTGTCGGACTCATTTTCGCTGCGTATTTCAACATACTATTAAAACGTAAATGCTATGTAAAACTATAGCACAATGTAAATAAAACATTAAATTTAAACGTAAAAGAAATAAAGTGGGTCTATTATAGTACACAATGAAAAAAAGCCCATATTATTGGGCATTGGGCTAAATTTTTTAACATAAATGTAAATGTTATATGAGTTACCAGCTGCTATTTTCGGGCATAGAGGTGCAATATTTTAAAACTTTGCTCACCTCAGCTCCAACCAAAGGTGGGGTTGAGGTGGGATAGATTTTATCCCCAAGCTAACTTTAAATCTTGTGGCTGCTGTTGAGGGAAGGTGGGGGGCAGCGGCTCTACATGTTGCATGCACATATTTCCGGGCATCAGGTGCCAAAAAAGGTCACCAACCACCGTTGGATTCAGGGGCCGAGTCGGAGAAAAAAATGAAAGTGCCATTTCCGGCCATCTAGAGTGTCATATTCATTAAAATAATGGTTTTGGTTGGGGCTGAGGTAGTCTACACACCCTTCATTTATTTTGTGAAACGGGTTGCCATTACGTTTCAATGATATTTACTATGTTTATATAAATTTAGACTTGATAAATATATTAATGAAAATAATATCGTAACTCATGCAGCAACTCATGCAGCGATGAAATATAACTGCATACATTTTATATAAACGTGTGATTTCAATTAAATATTCTATTCAACCACATTTACCCTTACCTTTTTAGGCCTTTCCAATTGACTGTGACTAGAGGCTTACAATGAAGCAATACATATAGACTGTTCAGTTTTTTTTTCTATCAATTTATTTATGACCTTTGAACGAGTAGTGCCAAAGTGCGAGCCAGCGGGTCATGCGAGCCAATGTGCGAGCCATGCGAGCCATGCGAGCCATACATTTAATTTTTTTTTTTTTTTTTTTTTTTTTTTTTTCAGGTTATCCAGTTTTGCGAACACGTAGGCCTAGCCTATATTCTTTGGCCTAGTAGATGCAAATGAATAACACACCGGGGAGCTTTGCCTGTGTAGTCCAGTCATGTGCAGTACATATACTTTTGACTTTTTCGAATGTCGATCCGAAAGTATGCAGCGCTGGTAGATGTTGTTAAAATACAGATGTACAGATACATACATACAGATATATTTATATATAAAAACGGTTGAACGTGTTGCAAATATTATCAGCAGAGTGCTCGATGGTAATGAAACCAGAGCGAATTAAAGACAAAAAATGAGAGGTTCAACAGTAGCTTTGATTAGACATATTTATTACTATTTAGTTTTGTGCTACACATACATGGTATGTACATGTGTACACAGTACAGATATATTTATATATATACACTGTATTAATTTATATATTTATATATATATATATTATTTTATATATACTGTATTTATTTATATATTTTTATATTTATTTGTATATTTATATATATATATAATATATTTATTTGTATATTCATTTATATATATATGTATATATTTATTATATATTTATTTATATATTTATATGTTTATATATTTATTTATAGAATTATTTAAATTTTTTATATATTGTTTGTATATTTATTTGTGAATTTATATATATATATTATATATTAATATATATATATATTAATATGTTCATATATTTATATATATTTATTTGTATATTTATTTATATATATTAATATGTTCCTATATTTTTTTATATTTTTTATATTTTTATATATATGTTTATATATATATATTTATATATTTATTAATATAAAAATAAATATGTAAATACATAAATATATATAAATAAATATACAAATAAATATGTAAATGAATATATGAATAATTACAGTATATATATAATACAGAATACAGTATATATAAATAAATATATAGATATATATATATATATACAAATAAATATATTAATAAATATATTAATATTTATATGTATATATAAATATATATATGCATAAATATATATATATATAAATACAAATAACAAATATATATATATATATATGAACATATTAATATATATATAAATATATAAATATATATAAATAAATATACAAACAATATATAAAAGAATTTTAAAAATTATATAAATGAATATATAAACATATAAATATATATAAATACATATACAAATAAATATATAAATAAATATACAAAAAATTTACAAACAAATATATAAATGAATATATAAATAAATATATATATAAATATACAAATAAATATAAAAATATATAAATAAATATATAAATATATAGAGTATATATAAAATAATATATAGATAAATAAATATATAAATAAATACAATATTTATACATAAATATATCTGTATGTATGTATATGTATATCTGTATTTTAACAACATTTCTATCAGCGCTGCATATATACAAATAAATATATAAAAAAATATATGAACTTATTAATATATATATATATATATAAATATACAAATAAATATATATATATAAATATATAAATAAATATATGAACATATTAATATATATAAATATATATAAATAAATATACAAATAAATATACAAACAATATATACAAGAATTTAAAAAATTATATAAATGAATATATAAACATATAAACATATATAAATACATATACAAATAAATATATATAAATATACAAATAAATATAAAAATATATAAATAAATATATAAATATATACAGTATTATATAAA
>NW_022738761.1:861013-890477 GCF_011630105.1 Anneissia japonica
TATAATATATAAATAAATATATAAATATATACAGTATATATAAAATATATATATATATATATAGATATATAAATAAATACAGTACATATTTATAAATAAATCTGTATGTACAGTATGTATCTGTATACATCTTATTTTAACAACATCTTTATCAGCGCTGCATATTTCCGGATCGACGATTCGAAAAAGTGTATGTACTACGCATGACTGGACTACACAGGCAAAGCTCCCCGGTAGAAAAAAAAAAAGGATTTAAATGTATGGCTCGCATGGCTCGCTGGCTCGCATGGCTCGCTGGCTCGCATGGCTCGCTGGTTCGCATGGCTCGCTGACTCGCATGGCTCGCTGACTCGCATGGCTCGCGCATTGGCTCGCATGACTCGCTGGCTCGCACTTTGTCACGACCCCCTTTGAACTATTTAGTTCATTTCAGCGTGCCTTATCCACAAAGAGAGCCATGGGAGTTTCTGTAGTCATCTCACATTCTACATACCATTTGTCCAGCATCTGATGTTATATCTACCCACCAAATACCAATTCGTGACCGGACGATTGGCCGAATGCCAGTTGGCCGACGGAAATAGCTTTCGGCGAATTGTCCGCTCGGCGAATGGTATTAGGCCTAAGCGAAATATCCATTCGGCCAAACGTTCTATCGGCGAAAAGTCCATTTGGCAAAATGTCCGTTCGGCCAATTGTCCGTTGGCCAAACGTCTGTCCCAACTGGCATTCGGCCAATCGTCCGGGTACCGAAAACTTTCCGTCTTCGGCTCGGTGAACGGTACACTGCACAACTTAACATGGTGAATGAGTCAAAACGAGGCTAATTTTTCTCACAAAATTGACTGGGCCTATATTATAAGTCTTAATGGTTTCATTCTGGGGTGCACACACTTTTCTTTGTATGAGCCTTGTTGAATCAATGCGAGAATAAAACAAGCGATTGATAGTAGATTGTGAAGTTAAATACTTTCAGTCTGAAAATACAAAATAGGCCTACTATTAAATAGTTGATAATTAAACGTATGATATTAGGACTAGGAAACTCGATTCTGACACGATCACCAATACGATTACATCTTGAATATGATGCCAAGACAAAATAGTTAAAGAAGATAAGATAATTAAATTCACTCACAACACATCAAGGTAGGTCTATTCTACTCTTGGTGCATTCTTATACATAATACAGTATTTTCTTCGCTTTCAAACCAATCTTTATTATGTGAAATTTAGACGCGTCCACGCATCTCCAAGGGGCAGCTCTGTCGAATGATGGACCTACGATGAATAAGGTGAAGGAAAATTAAATTTTTGGCTGAGCCGATACAATTGATTAAAAAGCGGCCTAATAATTTTAGATATTATCATAGTCAAGATTAGATGGGCAGGGGCCTAATTCAGCAAAGGATCCAGTGAATACAATGGTATTTTATATGAGTAAGGCCTACCGTACTTTAGTTGCAGAATGTGCAAATATTATTATATTAATCTCAACATTAGAGTCTTCATTCCGTCTGTTACTGGTATGAACATCCGGTCTGTTTGCATACTAATATTTCAAAGTAGACATAAAGAAAAGTGATTTATTTATGGTAAGCAACTTGTTTATTTTGTTTTGTAGGCATATATATTGTTTCTTATGTTAGGCATGAATAAAAGGAACAATTCAACAAAAAATATGGCGTACGGTATGTCTTTGCATGACCAGCATTTGTTGTATGTACCTATTGTAAATGTGTAGGTCTATTGGTCGAATAAATATATGAAATGAATGAATGCATGCATGAAATGACGGATGATCACATATGATGGATGAATCCTCCTTCTTGTCTATCGTAAATAGCGCCGGGAGACTACACGGCATGGGCATAATTATCGAAGTCCTAGCTTCGCAGCATCGAGCGAATTTTAGCTTAAAATATTGGAATTTTAATAAAATTTAATTGAACAACAAATTAGTATTGTATTTGCAGACTGACAAAATAATACGGTCTATAAGGATGATTATGAATAATTCATGAGATTTTACCAAACTACCCTACGTTGTGACGCAAATTCGCTAAAGGCACCGCTTGGGACTCGTTTGTTTCGTGTATTTTCTCCACTTAGTGAAATGGTCAAATTTTACCCCGCTCGCGGGAGGGCGTATGTTCAATCAATTTTAATGCAAATACGCGGAGCAGCTCATTCTTCTTCATAGTAAGTTCTTTGATAATACTTCCGCCTGCCGCCTGTTGTTGACTTTTAGGCCACCTGGTGAACTTAACCGAATAATATGCTTTTAATGTTGGAAGATGAGCACAAGGAGCACCTTAGCTTCTTAATGAAAGTTGAGCTTGAAGGTTTGCTTTTTGTTTATGACATTAAATCCTTTTTAACTTAATCCCAGTTGAGTTAGGCCATAGTAAGGCTAGGCGATCAATCGGGCAATACCACCACTGATTGCTTGCTTGCTTTGTTGCTGCTGTAAGTTTAGTTGACAATCGCGTCTGTCTGTGCTCAAGAGGTCTAGGCTCAGACCCGTACCCTACTTACTTACTGCATCGTCGTAGGCGAACCTAACAATACTGTATTCACTTGCGGATGCCTTATATACAAATTAATAAGAACAGCATAATTGCTAGGCAAGGAAGATTTGCATAAACATTTTCGTAAGTGTACGATACTCTTTTTCGGTACCCCGTCCCTCCCCTCAGCTGACTGAAAGTGTAAATACAAAAATGTTGATTTTGCACTCCATTTTTTTTTAAGTCAACCAAAGTAAGGTACTTGGTTGCATAAAAATATATATTATATACTGTACTATGTTTCCATGATTGCATTATAAACATCTGTTATTTTAAATATTGCATATTTATTTTGAAACAACATTTTCATGCATATGTAAAAGTGTACAAATTTGTCCACACCCCCCCCCCCCCCCCCCCCTTAGCATACTGTTTGCTCACTTGTGAACATGTTGATAATTGTGAACAACCCCTAAAAGGGTTTTAATTTTTTTGAAGACAGTGTATTAAGAATTTAAAGTTTTATGTATTGTACTATTTATTGCAATGTGTATTTGCTTAAATTTTCAGTGGTTCAGAAATTTTGTCAAATTGCTTTGGAATTTCTAAAGAAAGGTTCAAATCCCAAGCTTTATCAATCTGCTGCTCGTAAGTTTATTTTTAAAATGTTAATTTATTTTTAATTTTGTTGAAAACTAACTAAATTATTAAAAATTAAAACAGAGAGTACCACCAGTCAGTGACAAAAATATATTATAAGTTCAAAAATATATTATAAGTTAAACTTTTGTATTTACTGTAGAGAAATTGTCAGTTGATGCACTTACAGTTCAAAATGGTGTCCAGGGACTTATGTATTTATTAACAGAGAGCTCAAAATTGATGGTAAGTGTACTGTAGTAACACTCCAGATTCAGCTGAATCTGTAGTTTGCAGCCTTTTTTTTTTAAGAAGGTCCCTGCTCGACTGATTTAGGGCCAAAGGTCCTGATAAAAGGATTAAATCTTAATTTAGCCACTGAGAAATAGTTGTTTTGTACTACTGTAAATTTCTATTCACTGATGTAAAACTTTTTTTTTGCTAAACAGGTATCAGAGATAGACTTTCAAGACTCGATTCTAGTGCTAGGTTTCAATGAAGAATTAAAGAAAGAACTTCTACGGGTGTATTTGGATAACCGGAAGGAGATCAGAGAAATTTTGTCAGAGATGTCGATGGATTTTCCTCATTATCACAACTTGGAGTGGAGGCTAGACATAGAGGTTGGTATTTAAACTCACAATGGTCAAGGATCCCAAGTCCACGCAAGTCGGGGCAGCCTCCTCCACTCCCACAAGCATGCGCAAATCTCCCAGGAAATGTACAGTACATATACTGTACTATCTTGAAAAGAAGCCCATGGGCTTCTTTTCGGGTCTAATTTTGCAAACTAAAGAGGGGGCTTCAATTCGAGATGGGCTTCATCTCAAGATCAACCCCCCTGGGCTTCAATTTGAGGTTTTACGGTATATCACATTTCAAGCTAAAATATTCAGTTTCATAGAGATGATTTTTCTTTTTCTTGCTTCAGTTGGCAAGTCGATCTCTTCGACATCAAGTGAATCCTAACATTCTGTTGAAACTGCACACCAAAGACTACGATGAAGAAGAAACAACCATCCTGCAGACCGACCCAGTGAACCTTGTCCACATGACTGAAGTTTTAGAAGATGCATTAGCCCAAGTTAAAGCACAACATAGCCGACGAATTTTACGCAACATCAATAAATGATAACCGATATGAAATATTACAGTTATTTTATATACAATATACAGTACAACAAAAAATTATTATAACAATAGCTGTATTGGAGGGGAAACTATCATTTTTGTTATTGCCAGAGTTTTTATACTAAAATAGATTCCAAAAATGTGTGTCCCTCCCTTCTCCATGTTTCTAAAATCATAATAATAATATTATTATAATTATATTATAATTATAATTTACCTGTAATTTGTAGGACATGTATTTAAAGTATACTCTGGTGGTCCTATAGAAATTCGCTAACCTTACCACCACAATAAATATTTTAATGTTATGTATTTGTTACATCATTGGGGCTTGTCAATAAAACATATTTGTACAGTACAATCTTTTATCAAGTTTTTTTTTTTTTTATAAATCAAACAATATCCACAAATAAATATTTTATAGTACACATATACAGTAGTATATAAAAATCCCAGCAAGGAGATTGAGATTGAATTGCAACCACTGCTACAACTGCTTCTACCAATAAACTAATACACTACAGCGATTTTCAAACAATTCCAGACAATATGAAGCAGCGCATTCCCCTCCCCCCCCCCTTCAAAAAAAAAAGATAAAAAACTATTCTCCACACTGACGATGGCAGTGAAATATGCTCAAACATGGCTACTATATGTAAAGTACAGTGTTCCAGATGTATAAAGTGTACAGTACTCAACTTTAAAACCATGGTTAATATTAAGATATATAAATATATATATGTCTCATCTATATAAATATACAACACAATTTAACATCCATTTCCCTATCATACAAGCAGTAGAGATAATTTATGGATCAGGCTACCAGGCAGCAGTGCTTGTGTTTAATTACTTTTTGCTTTGGGATGCACGTTGCTTCAAGTGAGATTGTACTTTTTCATGGAAGGCTTTCATCTTTCGTCTATTTTCCTCGTAAAGCTGTTTTCGTTCTTCCTCTTTCTTCTTTTTCTTTACCTCTTCAAGTTGATTATACAACCTGCAAAAACAGTTATTCACAATTATCACTTTAATAATTTTATAGACCATAAGCTTCCCTGTTCATCAGGTCATCGGAAATGACAATTGATTACTTATTGGGTTGATATAATTTTCATCAAATACTGAACTTTATCTCTTATCCAGCTATCATTAAATTCATAATTTGTAGTTCACTTTTCTAGAATTTAATACATCTACAGTGTTATCACTGTGTGCTCTGGTGTCCCAGCAACAAGTTGACCTCTGGGTTAGAATCAGTGCTGGTGCCCCCAACCAACCACCTGCTGGTGACACCACTGATACACATCACAAATTAGAAAGAAGTAAAAAGATTCAACTGTATACATATTAAAAGTAAACAAAAGTGTGTAGCTCATTGTTTTACCTGAGAGTTCGTTGAAGTTTTTCTTTTTCAGCACTTTTTCTGTCTTTCGGTCCAAGAGGTTTCTTACTTGTTCCTTTAGTTTTCGCTTGGCTTATTTTGGAAGTGGATGGTTTTTCATTTTGGTTGCTAGCTCCATCTTTAATAACAATTTACAATAATATTATACAGCTTGGTGTCTTCATATACTGTATATATCGTAATACTGTAATATTTTTGGTACATTGGTGTCAATTTTGTGGTTATTGACTTTTAAATTGCACTTTTTTGTCCAGTTGATGCACATTAATTTTTAATTTTGAAATAATTTGTTGTTGAATTACAACAAATCATTTCTATGTTATACTGTATAACTTAACGGTCCATTATGGCGATAAAGCAAATGTGCAAACTTGCAAATTCCAAATATGGCTGAGTCACCATGTACATTCTCACCTAATTTTGATGTTTGGTTTTTTATTGGTTTTTTCTTCTTTGGTTTCACCTTTCTAGTTTGAGCTGTAGGTGGCTTCTCCTCTGCACGAACCTTAACCTCTTCTTGTCTTCGTTTGGAAGAAACAATGAAGCCTTTTTTGTGTCTAGTAAATGCCTCTTGGAGACTAACTGTAGCTTGCCCATCACTCAATGTGTCTGCAGTTAAAAATATATTTAGAAGTAAAATTTTATTTTGAAGAGACGTGTACTATCATACACAGATGTGCACTCACACAGACAATGCATGCTAAATTTTCCCCAGCACAGGATATATGTAACATTTTCTTGTGTTCATCGGATATATAGATTTTATATTTACCTGAGCTTTGAAAAGAACTAGTGGATAATACAATATCTTCAGGGAGGTTCCCGGTTTTCTGTGATATTGGTGTCGCAACTTCACATTCATGTTTTTGAAATGAAAGCAATGATTCACTGATATCATCAAGACTGGCAGAGTGATCCACTATCCTGCTCTCTGACAGTCCTTGCAGATGCCGACTACCATCTTCAGTGAGTAATCCTTCGCTCAGAGTGGTTCCTTGCTCAAAACCAATCATTTGACTTCTAGTAAGCTGGCCTTCTGATAACTTTGAGTCAATTTCACTATCAGACATGATATTAGAAATGGGACCTTCAGATAATGAAGCCTCCCATAATGGTCCTTCAGAGATAGTTGTGTCTGGGATGGAAACCAGTGTCAAATCTGGCTCTTCCAATATGCCAACTACTTCATCCTATAATAGAATAATGTAATATTAAGACTAAAAAAATGATAATAGATTTTAGGAAAATTCGTAATAATGTTGAACCTGTAATCATTAAAAACACAGAAATTGCTGTGGTCACTGAATATTAATACCTAGGCTGCCTTTTTGATAATAAACTTAATTGGAAAAATAATACAGATAAACTAGTAAGAGCCAACAAAGAATGGGAATTTTGCATAAAATGAAGTATTATGTACATTGACTATATTAAGATTATTCTATAACTCTGTGATTATGACGTATTGCATCGTTTGTATCTTTGGAAATAGTATGACCCAGAAAGACAACATGTGCATAGAGAGAATAAAAAAAAGAGCAAATCGAATTATTGGTGATAACATGATGAATCTGGATTTCGCTTTTAATGAGAAAATTATTAAGAAAGTTAAAGATATAATTATTGATAATACACATCCACTGTATTTTATCCATAGTTACTCAGATATCAGATTAACTCCACCTATATCGAAAACTAAGAGGTTTAGACAGTCTTTTGTACCTAATTCTATCAATATATTTAATAGACGTGCCAAAAGGTGATTATCGTAATTCTCCATCCCTGCTATACCTTTTAAATGAAAATTTCTTACATACTTCTCTGCCTATATGTATTTTAATATAAACACAATAATTTTATACTATTTTAAACCTGGTCTTAATCTTTTTAACATAAATGCAATAATTTTATTCTATTTTAATGTATTTTCTGCTCTTTGTTTTTTATCATCGTACTGTGTTTTAATAATACTGTATATCTTAACACTTTTTACTGTCTTTTAATATTTTTATAGTATATTTTATTGCTCTAACATCCCTTAATACGTTTTACTGTATTTTAATGTTTTAATACTATATCATTTCAATATTTTTTGCTGTTCTGTTTGGAACATTTTAAAGTTTCTAGTCTGTTTTTAACTGTTTTTAACAATTTATGTTGGATTGCTTAGCTTCAACGCACATTTCTGTTATATTTATGTATAATAGACTGAATAAAATGAATTGAATTGAATTATTTTTTCACCTAGGAGGATTGATAATGTGGACAGAGCACCTAGTCAGGTTTTAACCTACAATAATTTAATACTGTACATTACCTTCTTCTGTGAAAGTAGTTGTGTCAATTCTTTCTCCTTCTGCTTATATTCTTCATTTATTCTCTCTAGCTTCTTCAGATCAAGTTCTTTCTGTTGCATGTGATGTTGTCTGACTTGTTTTGATTGTTGTACCAACTGATTCAATTGATCAGCATACTGCTCTGCTTCACTGCTTTCTGTTGAACTTTCATAAGCTTTAGAATGACTTGTAAGTGGAGAATGCCTCTCTGAAATACTTGTGTTGATCTCTCCATGCTTCATTTGTTGTTGTATAAGATCTGACGTTATTGACTGTGATTTAACTGATGGCTGTGTTCTGACAAACCTGGGCATGGCACCATTTGGAAGGTCCATCCTCTCCTCCTCACTCATTTGACCTAATCCACTTAATGTCCTACTAGATATCAACTGTGACTGATCTCTTGACAAGAGACTTGGTCCATCAGAAGACATGCTGTATTGACTGAAGGAGATGTCGGAAAACATCTGGAGTCCTGCGTTGGTATTTGATGTTTGTCTGGAGATGACAGCCTGTATCAATCTCTTTAGGTCATCTTTATTTCTAGATGGATCATTACGACTCATTTGACTGTCGGCACTATAACTGAACCCAAGACTACCGGAAATACTCCCAGTACTATCCTGGGTCTCATGTAGCTTATGAAATTGGTTGGCAACATCGTTTTTGGATGAAGTTTTTGTTCTTGTACTTGGTTTAGAGTTTAAACTCTGGAACATATATTCAGAGTTTCCATTATCACTTAGTTCAGCCACACTTTTATCATTTCTCTCCCTATTTATGGACGACATTGCTGATTTTCCTAAGGGTCTGCTCATTTTGTCTTTTTCAATCTCAAATCTTTTAACATTTGCTGTGTTGTTCATTGGCTTAAATTGTAATTTTGCTGGGTCAAAATTGTGTTCACTTAACATTGAGAATCTATGCTTAGGACTGTCGGAGGTATTAACAATAAGTTGGCTAAGCTCTGATTCAGCTCCAGATTTTCTAGACACATAATCACTATTTGCTTGACTGTCAGTGGTACTCCCAGTACTATCCTGGGTCTCATGTAACTGGAGAAATTGCTTGGTGCCATCTTTTTTGAATGAAGTATCCGTTCTAGTATTTGGTTGGAACATACATTTGGAAATTTCATTATCGCTTATGTCAGCCAAATTTTCATCATTTCTGTCCCTGTTACAAGACACTGTAAATTCTTCTAAAGGTCTGCTCATTATGACATCTTCATTCTCAAATCTTTGTACATTTTCTGTGTTAGATGGTGAGTCAGACTGTCTACTGGCCAAGTCAAATTCTTGTTCACTTAATCTATTTGTAGGTCTGTCAGAGGCATTGATGGTGAGGTGGCTAAGCTTTGACTCTGGTCCAGGTTTTTCAAACATATATCTTTTCAAGTCATCTTCTTCAGTGTCCTCTTCCTTTACTGCGTAACTACTGAGACCAGTTACCAATGGGTTTAGAGGGGTTGACACAATTTGAGAAGTGGTATAGGGATCCTTGATAGAATCCAAAGAATATGTGCTGAGACTAGTTTTCCCTGTATGACCTAATTGATGTTTATGCAGCAGTTCTGCTGGGCTTTCTGCCTGATAGGAGTAATTTCTGAATGCACTTGATACATCATTGGCATCCTTTATATCACTGGATCCAATTTCTTCCTTCTTTTCAAATCTTCTTAATTTCTCCAAAGTTTGAACCTTATAACCTGAACTAGCCACATTTTGTGAACGATGATGACTGGTAGCATGTGTAGGACTATGAAGACTTGACATTTTCTGCTGAACAATCGTGTCTGGCTTCAATTCATGGAAAATGCTTTCACTTCCAGGCATTAATGGAGAACTCTGTCCTGTGTATTCTCCTACAGGTCCTGACATCAAAGACAATGAATCTGACAACGAATCTGACAACTTGTGAGCTGGTGACTGATTATCTACATATTCCGATAAAGTACTCTGCTCAATTTGGCTGTCAATTACTTTTGAATTTTCATTCTTCCCAATTGTATATTCACTTAATGCTGTCGTATTGGAAGAAACTTTTCGCTGAGGTTGTAATTGATGTTGCAGTTCCCTGCTAATCTCTAGGAACTGTCTACTAGTTAATGTGCTGTCAAATGTACTTGTATCATACTTGCGTTTCTGGTCTTGGCCTGTATAGTCTTGTAAAGACTCCTGTTTAAATATTGGCATATCTGATGCTGGGATTGATAAAAGATTCTTCCAGACATGACGGCTAGTAAAGGAGCTCTTTGCAACAGGGTTTGTTGATACTGGAATACTTGAGTCTAGGTTGTCAGAAATCTGTGTTGAAGACTGGAACTCATTTGGTTTAAAATGAAGTAAATCGTTGTACTCTTTGCCAATACCAGAATAGCTATCATATCCAGTTTTCTCATTCTGACTCAAGAAAGACTCTTCGTCGTCTGCAAGGACATCTTGCTCTACTACCGGATTTGAAATGTCAATGACAGCCTGTGGTGACATCTTTGAGGAATGTTCATCCTTGCCTTCACCCTGATAATTCAGCTCTTTGTCATAAGCTGGAACAGTTATGACTGGCCGTTGCTTAAGTTCAGTTGGACTCAGTTGGTTTGCTGTGCAGTTGAACTCATCATACACCTGACTGCCAGATATGTCAGAGTTTTCTTCAGCCATAAGAGATTTAAAATTGTGAGGAGAACCTTCATCTTGAAAGGCAGATTGTGAATGTTTTGGTGTGTCCACCTCAGGAATTGTGCTCAATTCATGAGTATTAAATTGGACATCCATAGGAATCAACTTAGGAATACTAACTGGTGGGTACATTCTCTGCTTCAGAATTGTTGAGGGTGTAATGGTTCTTTCATTGATGTCTTGAAAATGTACACTCTCTGCAACAGATGTACATTGATTATTGTCTACTGCTGATGATATCTCATGGTCAAGAATTTCTTTTTCCAACAAATATTTTTCAGGTGATTCTTTATGCTGTGTACATTCATAATAGTTTTTAGGAAAAGAGACCTTGCCTGGATCTGCTGTAGGAATCAACTCATTACTATTACTAGCAACCTCCCTTGCTTGAGAAGTACTGACACATTTTTTTTTCATCGTACCAATATCCCCTTTCAGCTGAGCCATTAGTTGCAACTGTTTGTCTTCCAGGCTTCGCTTCTGCATTTCCTGATGCTGTAGAAGGGCCTCCCTCTGTTTTCTCAGCAACTCTTGCTGCTCACGTAACCATTTAGTTCTGATCTCGTGCTCTTCATAAAATCCAAGAGGTTCATCACCTTGAGGCTTTGTGGGTGGTTGTATGTAAGGCATGCTGACATTTTTGTACAGGTTACCTTTATCTTTTTGTGGTTCGTCTTGTGTAAAAATACTTGTTTTCAATGATTCTTGATGACCAATAGATTGAAAAGATTGTGGATAATTATGAAAAGACTGCTTGGATGTAGAATATGAATTGTCAGTCATTTGAGATACTTCAGGTTGGTTTGTGGTTGGCTTAGCAGCTGAAATCCTGTTCCTTTGGAAGGAGCTCATTTCTTTTTCTTTAAATTGAGGTTTTAATGCAACTTTTGGATGTGTACTTGTGGTAGGTACTGATGCAAAATTACGATTAGCTGTAGTGTGCAATTGCGGCATTCTAGACATCAGTTGTTTCTGTTGATCAATTAGAATCTCTGTAGTCTGCATAAGTTTCTTTTGTTCTTTGCTGATATCCTGTTTTTTCTTACTGTGTTTCTGTAGAAGATTCTGCTGATAGAGACGAATTCTCTGCAGAAGTGGATCATCAAAATCACTACTGCTTCTGGTTGCACTAAGGTCACTCAAAGTCTTTTCAGATGATGTACTTCTTTGCAGCTGGTTAGTAGTGTAATGAATTGGAGCAGATGGAATACTTAGCCCGTGCTGAATAAACATAGTATCAGATGAAAGTGGCAGAAATTCTTCTTGGATATCTGCAGAGAGTTTGTCAAGTCTTTTACTAGCATCTTGTGTATTCTGTGGCTGAGAAAGCTGCAGTCTATCCCCAGTAATATTTGTTCTTTTTGCTGCAATTGGTAGATTGTTTTGGACAAGGTTTGATTCATCTTCATCAATTAACTCTACAGAATGCTTTGTTTTGGGTTTTTCTTGGTGAACTCTCAACTCCATCATCTGCTGTTGAGTCCTGGCAAAGAGCATAGCTTGATCCTCAGTCTGTTTATCTAAGTTGGCCTACATAAAAACAATCACAATGGTCATTACTAGACTATGTTTAATAACAAGTTTGTGTTAATTATCACAGATATAATACAATACAACAATTTTTGAAAAACCTAATACAGTGCACCTTCTAATTCAAGACCACTCTAATTCCAAAAACCCTCTCTGTATATTACATATTTTCAATTACTTGTTTAAAACATTAACATGTATTATCGATTTGTTCTAAGAAAATTCTACATTTGCTGAAAGAAATATATGCAAAGAATATAGGAATGGTGTTATTCAAATATCCATTTTCTGGGGAGAATAATACAGTTCGCTCTCCAATTCGAAACCACTTTGGGACCTGAAAATGTGGGGTGGTCTCGGGGCTTGGTCTCCATTTAGAGGGTTAGCTTTGTGTTAAATATTGACAAATGTTATTTGGTTCTTTGAAAAAGTGGTCTCGAATTGGAGGGTGCACTGTATTTTCACATTCTAATTTTCTCTCAGTTGAAAGCTAATAACCTAATACAGTAGTTAAAATATACTAAAAAATTAGCAATTCATTTAAAATTAGATTTATGAGGGAATAAATCTTTCATTATAGTCTTAAGCTGGTTAAACGAGGTTACCTTTGCTCTGATCAGAGCTGCCTTCTCAAGTGGATGCAGTAATGTTGGACTGCCAGCCAATATTGGTTCTTCCAGCTCATCTCCACAAGTCTCCTTCATTTCATCTTTTCCTTGCTCCATATCATCTTGGCTCTGGTTACTTTCACAATTAGTGTTGCCATCATTATTTTGCTGTGTTTCACCTTTATCCACAGGATGTTCTGACAGCGAGTTGGATGATGGGAGTACACTATTACTGTTCTCAATTGGATGCTGAGATAGATCACTAGGACGACTTGAAGATGATGTGGTAATGATTGTAGAAGAGCTAATCTCATTTTGACCTGAAAAATCGATCAATAATTACATTCATATAACAAATATGGTTTTTGTGGATAGATGTTAGCTGTCTATAAAATGTAAATTGTATTTGTTTCCATAGGCAAAGCACTTCATTCACATTGTCCTTGTCCACTTAGAAGTAGATGCGTCGTAAGATTCATTACCAGGAGGGGATATTTCACCACTTACTTGATAGTTCTCTCTGTTGCCCTCTGATCCTTTGAAGTAACCTACCAAGAGCCTCTGCAAAGCGAAAAAACAAATGGATTGATATCAAATAACATTCAATTATTTTTTATTTATTTATTTATTTATTCAAATTTCTGTTTAATAAATCATTACAAACAAAACTGCAAAACAATAAAAACAAGGCAAAGAATGATCTAACAGGTGCTAGACACCTATGCAAGTTGGTCAAACCATAACAGTACAGATAAAAACAGACGTGTTTTAGTCAAATGGCCGAGCTGTTAGCAGGGGCGCCGCAAGCTATAGCCATAATATCGGCGCTGGTTCGAACGGCACGCTCACCTATGGTTCTGGTGGTAGAACAAGTCCAACCAGTGTATACAATGGCTCGTGTGCACTATAAAGAACCCAGTATATCCTTCGAGACGAGTACGGGTATACCCCATTGTACTGAAACAGACAGCCTCTGTGGTGGACGACAAGATTTGCTGGTACCGGGTTACCGGGTAGCACAGATACGAAGGGATCCTTAGGGGTGAAGAAAGTCATTGTTCGAGTCCCTAGTCCACATATCAAGCGCCCTGAGCATCTTACATTAGATGGATATGTGCGCTATATAAAACTACACTATTATTATTTACACTCTACAACAGGAACATCTAAAAGAAAGCGACCAACTACAAACATTTTTAACATCAAACTTTTTTTTAAAAATAGTTATTAAAAAAATTTAAAAGTTTACTTTTTCTTTGTTAAATCTCCATTTATTCATAGCAGCAGGTATGCTTACAGACCAAAAATACTATTTAAAATTTACTTTGAATTTGTTATTGGAAATTTTGAAAAACACGTTATAAAAAAGTCTCACCTATAATTCTGTTATGTTGTTTTTGCAAATGTAAAACATTATTTTAATTCTTAGTATTTCTGTGTTATTTCCATTTTAGCAACAGAACTATCTGCATAAGTAATAAATACATCCATACTTGTAACCAAAACTACAATACCTGATCTTGGCAGAATCTTTTTAGCTGGAGGGTGTTCCTCTTCAGCTGTTTCTGTTTTATTTTCTTTATTTAAAACTGGCAAATCCAGCTGATCTCTGTCAACACCAACAGGAAACTGTACTGGAGCTCTTGTAGTTAAACCAGCTATTTGTGGAGAGGTTTCCTTGTCAGATGGAATCTCTGTATCTGCAAGATGTTCTTTCAGAGGGACAGCTTCATCAGAAAGATTCGTCTCGGTAGAACTGGACTGACGTATATGTGGATCTAGTATGTCGGTATCAATTGTGGATTCTGTTGTCAGATCCAGATCATGATCACTGACCATTGGCTTAGGATCCAGTGCCAGTGTAAGGTCACCAGCAAAATCTGCAAAGAGAACATATTGCTATGTATTTTCTTATATTTCAAAATACATATAAAAAAAAAATTCTCAAATAGCAAGCAACTGTTTTCCTACAGGAACCCTGAATTCTTTATAATGAGTGTTAAGCTCTGCCCAGATTATCAAATTTTCTTTTACAAAAAACTGTTGTGTGCCCATATATAGTCATGATGTGCTATATATGGTCATGATGTGATGTCATCATGACCATTTATTTAGCCATGTTACATGTTTTTGGTAGTCTAAATAGGGCTTTAAATAGTGAAGCTACTTCAAAGTCTTCATATTTAAAAATTTTTGAAAGAAGTCTTATAATATATGTCTATTATAGCTAATATGATGCTAATACGATGTAAAGTATGGTGCCATGTAAGTTCCACATAGATAATCAAAAATAGATTTGTAACACAGAATAAATTAATGTTAGTTGTTGACTCTTGGAGCATAAAATTTTATTAAACGAATATTTTAGTGTTAGATGACTACTGAATTAAAATAGGCCTATCAACACTCTCATACCCATTGTCAACTTCGACAAAGAAGCACAATATAAGGTTGTATCACAATCTATCATCTACATCATCTACTGTACCTGTTTTTGCCATGTACATATCTTCAAATGCTTCCTCTAGATTTTGTTGATGCTCAAGTCTGTCCTCCATTCGCTTATGTGGTGGCTGGAACACTTGTTTCTAAAGGTTAAAAAAGTGGAAACCCATCAAAAATTAATCAATAAAACTCGATGAAACTCAAGTAAGTTATCAACCAATGAGGCTCAGATCTGTCAGGTTTTTAGTTGCTATGAAAATACTTAAATAAAATCCAGACAATTCAAATGACATGGTTAATAACAGTTTGTTTGTATTTTTGTGACTAAAAAAGTCCCTATTTATCACTGATCTGTGTTTCATTGGAAGCCGATAACATACTTTTAATACAGACATCTTTAAAGAACACATAAGTTTCTACTGTAAAATATAGGCATTATTTTCTTTCATTGTAATGAATTGAAACTTACAGGAATAGTGGCAACAATAGCCTGTCTTCTCTTCCTGTCCATTTGCTCAAGTTGTCCAAGCTCATTCATTAAATGGTCATAATCCTGCCTTAGTAACTCCTTCTCTCGTGCATATTTGTGACGGAGCACTGCTTTCTCATGCCTTTCTTTTATTTCCTTTGATCTTTCTTCAACTTCTTCTTCCATTTTCTCTGATTCTGCCAGAGCTGCTTCTCGAGCATCAAACTGGAAGTTTTATAATTGATAAAGCTTATTAAGACTATTTGCTGTAACACGAGTAATAGTGTAAGTACTGCTAAAATGGCTGTTAAGCATGGACAATAAGATCTAACCTCACAAAAAATCAAGTTACTTAAAAAAAAATTCAAAATGCTAATATCTGTTTTTAATGTGCACTGAAAGTATGAAAATGATAGTGAGACCCCAGACTGTAGTAAGACCTTACCAGAATCAGCCCCAAGACCTTGGTTTGCTAGTAACTGTCAAGAAGTACTAACTAATTGGGTGGATCTTGAAATATTGAAGTAACCTGAAAGACTCGCTCCTAATCTTATCTGATGTACTTTTAACTAGATACAGGGTATGCTTTAAGGCAGCCACGCAAGACAAGAAAGTTTGGAAGGCTTTTGTTGATCTAGGACATCTCTCGATAGATAAAGAGATTATGAGGTATGTACAAACATAATAAATCTTGTTTCATGAATATGTTCACCTACAACATAATAAAAATATTTCTAATGACAGAAAGTAGAAATTAAATTTTAAAAAATAAAGATTGTACCTGTTGAGTTGGACTTGCTTTTTCAGCATAACCTGCAGTTACATGGTAATGCGTTGTGGACAAACCAACCTCACTTGTAACTCTTACTGTGTGGAGTTCTGGACCATCATCATCCATATTCCATGGTTTTTCAGGAGAAGGAAGCTTGGCAACTTTAGCAGCTCTTGCTCGTTCTAGTTCAAGAGCAGTCTGCCGTGAAATGATGTGTGCATTCTCTTTCTGCCATTGTACATCTTGCTCCCTGTGTAGGTTATCTAAGGCTACGTTGTATCTTTCTTGTGCTTTCCTGTTGTTTCGTATTGATGATATTTTTTTCTCAATTTCTTTTGGTATCTGATAACATCAAAATATGGACAAATCCTTACAAGTGACTAAAGGGAAAATAAACAATATACCAAGAGTTTCCAACAAGTTAATAAAAGAAAATAATTATAAATAAATTAATTAAATATAATATTAAAAAGAGAGCATTTCAAATTTTATATCTGCCTCCTGCCTCATGAGGAAAGCATCAACAATTAATGATTACCATAACCGAAAGGTCCACTGATTAATCTCAGATATGAAAGTATAACACATATTCTAATTATTGAAATGTATGCCATCGTGTTGGGATTCAATATTTCAACATTGATTATGTCATCATCAGGACATGATGGCATGCAAGTAAATAATTGGAGTATGTATTATACTTTCTAATAATTACAGTACTGTACAAGAATCTTGACAATAAAAAGATTGAACAATTGAAGTGGAGTTGAATAGCTTGGTGGTTAAGGTGCTTGCTTTTCAATCCCACAGTTGTGGGTTCAATTTCTGTCAGTGTTGCAGAATTTTTCTCTTGATCAAAACAACTCAACTCCCTAAGCCTCACATCAGTTTTTGTATCGTGTGTGTATGTTTGTCTTGTGAAATTGATTGTTACGTACTCGTAAGACAGTGCGTGTGCACACCTAAATAAATAATAAAAAACATCAATGTGACAAAAAATGGCTTACCTGCTCTGTAGCATCTTTGTGGCCTTGTCCTATGCTTTGAAGATTACAATGAAAGAGCTTTTGAAGGGCTTCTGCCTTGTTTCTTTGTTGTCTAACCCAACCTTGCTGGAGCTGGCTTGCTAAGGCTTGAACCTCTTCCTGCTTTTTCTTACTTACTACATTATGAAGCTGACGAGCAAACAACTTCTCCTGTTCCCTTACCTGTCGAAAATATGTTTTTTTATGATAATAAGAATGCCCTCATTATTTACTATTAAAGATAATTTTAATGATATACCATTGTTAGATAAATCTGTTAAAAACACTCAAAAATTAATTGAAAATTGAAAATAAAAATAAGTCAATTCGAATGGATACGGATAAAACAAATTCTGTTTTTCCTGATTTACACTGAACAGACATTTTACTATATCGATATACATTGATCTTGTATGCTGAGAATATACACATTCATTAGTTTGATCTGGCAAGAGAAATATTTTTCTAGTCAGTGTAGACAAGAATGAATTTTAGATGTCAAGTTGACAAAAATAACATTCACAATTCATAAAAACGTGCAACATACATAAACCAGAAAAAATACATTATTAACATCTGGATCATAAATTTTTTTAAATTGTTAAAATATTATAAAAGATCAATACAAATATTTAAAAATATATTTTGAGAAATACAGCAGGGAAAAATGGCTAGTTATTAAAATTATTATAATTATTATTATTATTTATTATTATTATTACCAGCAGTATTACCATTATTATTATTATTACTATTATTATTAGAATTAAATGGGTTTTTTTTGTTCAAAATATCCACTCTTTAATAACATACTAATAATAGTACGATCATAATTTTAAGCTACCTGTTGTATCCTTAACTTTCTTCGTCTATCTTTTTCTTTTTGAATAAGTGCAGCTTCTTCATTAGGACTTAAACGGAAACCTCTGCCAATGGAAACCATCTTTAAACACTCCTAAAAATATAAAATTATAAATTATAGCAGTACAGTAATTGTTTGGCATGTTTGCAAAACCTCCATAGGACTCATTGATAATTTATCTTTATTCATCTAGTCTAGCTAGGCCTCCTCCTCTTAGACCTAGCCTAGAATTCGATAGTTGTAATAAATTAAATTAAATTAAATTGGAATTGTTATTGACCACAAACACAGGTTGACTTTCATTCTGTTCTGGCCTCAAGTTATTTCTTCAGCAAACAAGAAATTGGGAATGTTTAGCTAAACCATAGCCCTATTTTGTTTAGGTCTATGTGACGAGTCTAGGCTTATTTACTTAGGCCTAAGCTAAGACCTAGGCCAGCCCTGGCTAGCCACCTTACCCGCACGGCGCTAGCCACCTTTCCCGCGCATAGGCCTAGGCCTATGCCAGGTGGCCTAGCTATAGTACGTAGCAGGCTACCTAGAAAGCTAGGGGCCTCTCGGTAGCTGGAGAGGCATGGCAGCGTTAGGTTAAGGCCTAAGGCCTGGCTAAACTAACTAGAGCTATATTTGTATTTACACCCACGTTAAATTATTAATCGAAAATTTCAAAATAAAAAACAAAAACGGATTACCGATGGTGGACTTTTTTTTGAATGTGGCGCTCCCCGAACTTTGACATGTAGGCCTACATGTGGAAACATTTTAATTAAATTCGATTATAAACATATTTATACTTTTTAAAGTTATATTTCACAGCTTGTAATATTTTTTTACCTACTTATATTATAATTCTTAATGGTGCATCTTAAAATATATTTTAACTTACAAATATTCAATGAATATACAAAATATATTAGCAACAGGATTATTTTTGTTTATTTTTGTTTGACCTTTGAGTGCTGTGTGACCTTTTTATAAAATTTGGTTTCTCTGATCGAATCCGTGGCAAACTTGAAAAAGATGACTAAAGATTCTAAAGAAAGGAGAGAAGAAGACAAATTAAAAGAAAGGAAGAAGATAAAAGATGCTCCTCTGACAAAAGTGAGATCTTTTTTTCTTTAAACCTAGGCCTATACATTTGAAGTAAATTGTTTGCTCTCCTCGCAAAATAGGTAGGCCTAGGACCTTGTTAGGCTAGGTAGGTAGGCCTAGGCTAGGCTGTCTTTCTAGCTAGCCGCAGCAGCGCAGGCTAGTCTAGGTCTATGCTAGAGTAAGACCTAGGCCTAGATCTAGTCTTTGCCCAGCCAGCAGGTTTTCTGTTGATTGCCTAGGCCTAGTAAGTGGAGAATATTGTGGCTGGATACACTCAGCGACGATCGGGTCTAGGCATCAGCTCAGGACGAAAAATCATTCAGTATTTCCCCCCCAAAAAATATGCTTAGTTCATAGTTTGGCCTCATCTTTTTTTATGAAATAATGATATGAATATAATAATACTAACTAGGCCTAGGACTGGTAGGGCCTAGGCCTATCTAATAATCACTATGCCTACAGCATACTTAGACTTAGTATAGGCCTAGCCCCCCTAGTGTAGTACTTCATGGGAAAATAATAATTAATATGGCCTAGATTTACCACAGGTCTTACCCAAAATGGTAACATTTTTATCACTCTAAATCATGTATCATTTGCAGCTGAATTGTCTCTTCACAAATCCTGTGTTCACTGACGATGGTCAAGCATTAAAAATAATTGGTAAATCACCATGGATAAAAAGGAGACTACCGTCCTAAAAAAGTAGTAACCTATCTAATCAGTAGTTTAATTATTATTATTATTATTATTATTATTAAAAATGCATTACAACCTTGATAAATGAAGATTACTGGTCAATATGAAATTGCAGGTTGTAATCAGACGTTTGCCACCGACTCTTACTGAGGAAAACTTTGTTGAGCAGATTTCTCCGATGCCCCAGAATGATTACTTCTGCTTCGTCAAAGCTGAAAGATGGTACGTCAAAAATAAAATTTCAAAATATTATGATCGCTGCGTTTCTATAGGGTTAAAGTTGTATTCTTATTTAAATTGTTTTATATTACAGTATTGTTAAAACTGTTGTGCACCCTTGAATTTGAAAAAATAAATAGATCCTACTGTATATAGGCACAAATTTATGGCTTTAATAAAATTGATTTGTGTGCAGAAACAATAACAATGTCACAAGAGATAGTACAGCTTCAGAATATTGCTAATTGCTATTGATATTTTTTTTTAATTGTTTGCAGTTTAGCTCCATTTGCATTCAGCAGAGCCTACCTGAATTTCACCAGCCAAGAAGACATTATATCATTCAGTGAGAAGTGGGATGGACATGTGTTTCTGGACACAAATGGTATTTCATCATTTTGCATTTCAATCAATCAATCATCAATTTATTCATCATTTCCTTTTTTCATAACAAATAATTTACAATTTTTGGAAAAGGAAAAAAACCCGCGACAAGCAAAGCTTTCAGCAGTGGATCCCTCTTTAAATAAATTAAATATATATTTAGAACATGTAGAAAAGACAAATGATTCAACAAGTAAATATAAAAAGATATTAATAATAATAAAAACAATAATAATAATAATAAAGTAATAATAATAATAATCAAAAACTTCAAATAAATAAGTAAAGGGATTCAAAATATACTGTACATATATAAGTATATATTCACTAACAATGGCCTATAAACATTGTGATGAGAGATTATAGGAGATTAAAAATGAAAGTGATTTGGGAAAATACAGAATAATGCATTACTTAAAATCTTCAATATCGTTTAAACAGTACAATATAATTCGTTTTTACAGTTAGTTTATTAATTATTATTAATTATATTATATTAGTTTTATAATTAGTTATTACAATTTTTTATACATATGAGGCATGTTGTGGCAAAATGACTAAGTTGTAGCAAAAATTGAAATTCAAGTTATTGGTGTTTTCAGATACCTGAGTATGTAATCTTTAAAATGAGGGGTCATTCATTGAAATTGGACATTTCAAGCCAAAGTTATTGGAAAGTGAAAGTACAGTACTCTTAGAGTCAAGATAAACATGATTTTGAGTAATTGCCTTTCAAAGTTATTTGTGCATACATTGTTTAATAGAATGAATTATCAAAATAACATTAAATAAACAGTTTGTTGACCACTTCCAGAACTAATACTTTGGTACATGATTAATAAGTAATTAAACTTTTGATCTATAATGAAAAACAAATTTGGATTTTCAGGCAATTTTTTGAGCTCCCATATTTTATAGCTCATTTACTCAATACTGGCCTGTGCGACAACTTAACCATTTCGCCACGACATAAGGAAAAAATGCTCCCAAAACAACTGGGACAAAAGCATGGGGCCCCCGAAAAGCAAAGCATGCAAGATAGTGGTTTGGTTACATTGACCATTCTCAAATTATCCTTGTTCTGCTCTTTTAGGACAAGTTTATGCTCAAAGCAGGGCCCACAAGTATCCTGGATTGCCCTTGAGTGTCCAGGAATGTTAGTTCGCTCCCAGTCTCCCGGAAATTTCACATTTTCTTCCGGAATTTGAATTTCTCTTGTATTTCTCCAGGATTTTGAAAGATTTTCACAATTAGAGCTTATGCTAAGATAAATTTTCCCAATCTTATGCATTAAAATCTGGCAGACATAAGATTTATTGAACATTCTAGGCAGCAATATGGTATTAACAGTAACCTAAACCTCCCCAAGTCTCTTTGTTTTTATATTGAACAAGGCGATAAATTTCTACACGTGTGTCCTGGTACTGTACATGCGTTTTAGATAGCACGCGCATCACAAACCTCTGCCTGTCCTGCACGACAAAATCTCTAAGGAGTTTGATTTTCACAACTTGGGATCCCTGCTCATAGTGATGCTGTAGATATTCTGTTATATAATTGACATTTATTTATTTCCATTTTTTAAATTGCATTAATCTACTGACCGTATGGGTATATTTCAGTAACTGGTCGTTGTTCAAATCTCATATTTTGATTGTATTTTTCATAATTGTACTTCGTATTTTCGTGACAATAAAAGATCTGTATCTGTATTAGGAAGAGAATATGTTGCTGTTGTGGAGTTTGCACCATACACCAAGGTACCAAAGAAACCAAGCAGTAGGAAGGTTGATCCAAGGTCCGGAACAATTGAAGATGGTAAGAACCTTTGCAGTTTAATGCCCATGTATCAGGATAAATTTAATGGAAAAACATAATTTATAGCTTTTATGGAAAATTACAGAAATTTGAAATGTTGATATTCAATTCAAAATCACATCAGCTCATCAAACACATAAAATACATGATTTGACCTTTGCTTTGCTAATCAGTGGCTATATACATATATTTTAATACTCCAACTAATTCTGTCTAAGCCATAAATTAAACTTTAAGAGAAGATGAAATTAGATGATTAATTGAAATAGAACCTAATTAAGATAGACAAAACATGTTTAAATAATACATTACACATTATAAGACAAAGTCATTAGAAAGTCATTCAACTGTATAAAACCTAAACATGATGGCGCATAGTTATTAGTGGTGGATTTAGGAATTTGAAAGAGAGTTGGCCAGGGAGGGGCTTTTACAGCAGAGGGTCTATACTACCTTAGTCCCACCTTAGTTGGGGTTGAGGTAAGAAAATGTATAGTTATGGCACCAGATGCCCTTAAATGGTACTTTCACTCTTGAATTTTAATATATTTTCTTTTTTTCTCCATTTTTTTAAAATTAATTTTTAAAAATTTAGGTGGTGGCCTATGGGGATGTGCTGGCTGCCCCTTCCCCTTGAATCTGCCACTGGTTATGGCTATATGTACAATAACAATCAAGCCTAAGATGTGTAATGCAACATGGGTATTGGTGATAAAAATTGGTGGGAAAAAAAAAACATAATTTAGCCTGGAATGTCATGGAAAGTTAATGAAATTTTATTTTAACAATTCTCATTGAAGATGGAATGAAATATTTACTTTCATCATAGCTATGTGTTTATAGTTATTAAATTGTTATTTCTTATTCATGTTTGTATTTTAGATGATGATTATAAAAAGTTTCTAGAGTCATTAGAAGTGACTGTTGAACCACTTCCAAGTGCTGAAACGTTCCTTGAAGAAATTGAACAGAAAAATAATGATAAGAAAGGTAAGTAAAAATATTTTTTTAACTTTTAAGAATGGGAAAAGGCATTCAATTGTTTTGAAAGTTAAATTAATTAACATTTTAAAACAAATCATATTACATGATTACATGCTTTGCAATTGTCTCAGATTTTGCTTGTGTGTTAGTGTACTAATATTGTATAATTATTACTTTTTTTTTTGGCCTTTAATATATATTTTGGTGATATTTGGTTATTATACTAAAAATCAACTTAATAAATAATATTTTCTTTCAGCGATTGAGATGACTACTCCATTACTGGATTATCTGAAAAATAAACGAGCGGAAAGAATTGTAAGTTTTCTGAAGTTAGAGATCTTTATGTAATTGTAGCGTAGTAGTGAAATTTGTGACAAGCCTCATTACATTCTTAATAGAAAGCAAGAGAAGATGCTAAAGAAGAAAGAAAACGAAAGGAACAAGAACGGCAAAAACGAAGAGATGAGGAAAGGAGAAAGAAGAGAGAAGAGGAAAGGAAAAAGAAAATTAAAGAGAGAGAAGAAAGGGAAAAGAGAAAAGAAAAAGAAACTGAACAAAAAGAGGATACATCAGTGAAGGTAGTGCAGATTATATTTGAAAGTTGTATACAATATCATTTTTTATTTCATTATGAATAAATAATTGATGTATTTATTATGGTTATTATAAGCAATTAGAGTATTGTTTTACATAATGTACTGGAAATGTAAAAGACAGAGAAGCAATTAATGCTTTCTTGTTTTGAATTTAATCAAACTATTATGGTTTTATTTTTATTTGTAAGAGAATAATTGAATTTTCTTTTTTTTTGCAGATCCTTAAGAATGATGTATCCAAAGAGGAAGTACGTTCAAAATCCAAGTCAGATGTCAAGGATCGTACAAGGAAGGAAGATTCAAGGTTAAACATATTTAAGCAACATTTCATCAAAATTTATCATTTTAAACCATTTATGTAATTATCATCTGTAATTGCTCCTATAATTTCCGGGATCATTAAATTATTGATGGTTCATTTAATGTACAGTTGCTCTAAAGACTGAGCCTATGAGTCAAAACTGATTTACTCACTTTGCTTATTTATTAGATCTCTTTGATTTTAAATTATGAAAAGCGTTGTATTGTTATATTTATTAATGTTGCCATCCTTTTGTTTTTTAATCTTTTTATTGCAGGACGAGTTCACCTAAGGTAGAAAGCAAAGAAGATACCATAAAGGAAAAGGATTTTGACAAACAGAAAAGTTCGAGAATTTCAGAAAAGGAGAGAGATAAAGAACGATTCAGAGGAAGAGATGGAGGGAAAGATAAAGGGAGGTATGGAGGAGGAAGAACACCAGAACCAATAAAAGACAGGTATAAGGACAAGGAAAAAGAAAGAGAAAAACCTGACAGTAGATCCAATTCTAGTAGAGCTAGAGATACTGCTTTTTCAAAGGACTCCAAAAGAAAATTTGATGATAGAAGAGATAGAAAATCACTATCATCAACACCAAGTAAAGAGAAATTGAATAATGGATTTGGAAGTAAAGAAAAGAAGGATGAAGTTAAACAGAAATTGAATGACAGTTCTGGGAATAAAGACAAGAAAGAAGAAGTTAAAAAGAATTTGAATGATGGTATTGGAAGTAAAGAAAAGAAAGATGAAATTAAGAAGGCTAGCAGATCGCCTGACATAGCATCAACACAGAAGTTATCTGATAAAGAAAAAGTTGAGAGTACACCAACTAAAAAATCAGCAGATGAAAGAGGAAAAGGACCAAGGATCAGAAATAAGGTAAAAAAAAAACAGATATGTTACCCAGTAAATTTTTAAATTTTCCGATTATTTATGTAAATTCCGGTTATAATAATAATAAACAAACATTTATTATGCACCAATTTTTAAAAAAATGATCAAAGGCGCGAAAGTATACATATAGCATCCATTGTATAGAAACGTAAAAAGACGATGTAGATATGAACGTGGAAATAGAGTAGATTAGTTGGAATGAAATAGATGAGTTTTTAATTTGTGTTTAATTGAATCCAAGGAGGGTGAGTTTTTTTTAAAGACAATGGTAAGTCATTCCACAGAAATGAGGCAGAAAAAGCAAATGTTTGTTGGCCATATGTTTTCAATTTGAAGGTGGGGACAGTGAGAAGACTCTTATTTTCTGAGCGGAGACTTATTTACCTTAAGTTGTACAGTATAACTTAATTCCAAAATAATGTGATGATGCTCTTTGTCTGTACAGACAGAGTCACTTTATTTTTACTCTTTATTTTTATTGATGTCCCTTTTTTTAATTGCAAACAGCATAGTGAATATTATTAAATAAATATCTACAAAAAGTGTGATTTATTTTTCATTCAACACCCCTCTTACAGAATGGAAGCTTCCTGTTGCCAGATAAATTATGCTCATTTTAATTGCTTTAGTTCTCAAAATATATTATTCCACATTAGAAATACTGTAATGACATGAGAAGTGCTATTAAAGTTTGATTTGCAAGTCAATTTGTAATTTATTGTATTTTCTGCAAGTTGTGATTGTGGCATCTACAGTATGTATTTGCCATTTGGATGCAAGACTAAACTGATTGTCTCTTTTGTTACAGTAGTTGTACTATATCATTACTTAAACTAAAATGCTTTGTGTACTAAATTTAAACTCAAATTCCTAGAATATACTTTCCTATATGTATTAAGACCTTGAAATCACTCTTATACTAAGTTATGAATTGTTTAGATAAAATGATTTTTTAAATGTTGTTTACCACAATTTCATAGCAGCTGATTTTACTATTGTTTGCAATAATTAATTGTGGATTATATGCAAGTTGATGTGATTTACATGATGAATGCTTTATTATCTGAGAGGCGGCTAATGACATGGATAAGTTTTTAGACATGTTGAAAAAATGTGTTTCTTACCTTACTAGATTTAATTTTATGTGTAGAGAATTAGAAGAATTTTTTATTGGTCATTTTAAATTTATTCAAGTCATAATTGTTTTAATATTCAAAAAAATGATCAAATTGATATTAAAACTTAGTAATTTTATATGATACATTATAGTAACTTGATAGAATTTTTTGTTTCTTTTATCACAGGATAGACCAGCAATGCAAATTTATCGTCCAGGTCAGAGATCCATTATAAAATCAACATCTCCATCCACAGATACTGACACTAGCAGTTCTAAATCAGCGTCACCCGAAAAAAGTAAACGCAAAACCGAAAGCCCAACAAATGAGAAAGCAAAGGACCCTAAACCCCAACGAGGGCAACAAGATGACAGACCTCGGACTGGAGAAACAAAGGCAAAGGCAGAGAAAAGCTTGGACAAAGGAAAAGATGATAGAAGTGAAAGGAACAAAAACTTCGAGAAAGGAAGCAATAGTGGGAGATACGGTGGACGGCGTGACTATAAGAGAGAGGATGATAAGAAGAGACACTGGGATGATAGACCCAGAGACTCCTATAGGGGAGGGCGTTGGAGGGATGATCGTGGAAGAGATGATCGGGGGAGGGATGACCGTAGGAGGGACGATGGGGGTAAGGATGATAAGAAGAAAGATCCAGTAAAAGACACTAATAAAGCAAAGGCAACAGACACAAAAGAATCATAACTCATCTTATTTAAAGGTGATATCCTGCGATTCTGTGGAATACTGTGAGATAGAAACTAATTTCTCTAAGAATTTAGTTTGTTTTGTTTTTTAATCTAGCGCCCTCTGTGGTAGATAATTGACTATCTAATTTCAATGACATTTGATTTCCTGACATTGTTCTAAGACACATTACTTTTAAGATCTGGTGTAGTAGTCTCATTTCTTTATCTAAAAACGACCCTTCAATAGTTAAACCAATGACCTACTTCTTGATAATAGGTCCATGGTTAAACATTGACAACAAATTGAAAACCTTCAAGACTACATAAAAAATCTCATTTAATTTTTGATTTTTATCTCTACTGGTTTTTATGGTCTCACTCTTTTATCTAAAATGGCCATTTTTATATTCAAATATTTACAACAAATTGATAAAAAGATTCATATTTAATTTGTGATTAAATTTTACTCTGAGTAATGTTCCGATGCATACACATGTTTCCTGCTAATGAAGGAAGTTAAATTTAATTTAAAATTGATATTAATTATCATTTGTCATTGATTATGTTATAGGATGACAATTTTATGTGATGTTATGGAAGCAACGTCTTGCCCTTTACATTATCATTACGTCATTATTATGTACTAGATCTACTTCGTTATTTTGAGGTATCATATAAATACATGTGAAGAAAAAACAGACTTTGTTAGGGAATTTCATTGCATTACCCAATGTGTTTATGACTGAAACGAGGAAGTTCACTAGAAGATGAGATGAGCTGATTATACATGAGTAACAGTATCACATGTACCTTATCAAATTTACAATCTGATTATGATAATATTGTACTGTACTAGATCGGAAACTGAATTATGATGTCCCCATAACAAACTTCATCCACATATTCCTCTCCGCCTAGGACACAGCTACGCAAAGTGCGGCCCGATGGTGATTTTGTTGTGGTCCGCGAAAATGAATTGAAATCCCAATGTCGGCGGCCTTCCAAATGGTTTTGGCTTGAAAACCCCTTGATTTGTATGGTCCGACACAGATCATCTGTAATGAAAAGTAATATTAAAACTGAGCATAAAGTGGTATGAAAGCAGGGCATAAAGATTTTTGAAAGCACTCTGGAAACAAAAAATGTTTGGTTGCAACTCTCAGTGTAAAATCAAAAATTAATTTTGGCCTTCCCAAGCAACTTTCATGACCACCCCTGGCCTAGAGGCATAAGTATGTATCTGATAAGATACAGTACAAAGACCTGATTCTGTCTGCTATTATATTAATGTTTTAGCTTGTGTGTGGCTGAACGCACCTTGAGGCGGTTTTTACTGTAGAAGGCAGTATACAAGTACGTGACTATTGACTGTTGCTTAAATAATTTGTAGGAGGTTTACTCTCCATCGGAGGATTTTCTCTCCACTTTTTAATCAAATGGCCCGAGTATAAACTGCATTAGATGTAGTGTATTGCTGTTTTGCAGGTGTGATTTACAGCTGTTTTTGGACCATTACAACTGTTCTGATACGCTTTACGTATACCACACACCCCACAAAAATAAGGAGAAAATATTGTTTTATAGTCCGACGCATCTCACCGACGGGACCCTCCTCTACCCAACTAGCTCTTCGGTATTTCCAAATGCTGAACACAGATCTCCGTTGTTTGGCGGTGACGGGGTAACCCCATACATTGGTTTGGGTGCTAGCTTGGTGTTTTTCGGTTTTTTTCCAACTTTTATTTTGCCTTTTTTTTCGTTGCCTTCTTACCTATTGTCGAGCGCATAGAGACCTCGTTTATTTGCGCTGTGTACATCCATCTATTAGTATTATTATTATCCTAACTCGGCAAATTATACTGATGTCGGAAGATGTCTCATTGGCCTCATAAGCGGCTCACGATTGAATTGATTCTCACGAAGGTTGACGCAAGTATCAATATACAATATAAAATTAATGTCTTTACCCATTTGACTCGAGTTTTATAGCAATACATATTACGTCCTTGCTTATAGCATTTGTGTTGAACTAATACATATATTGTATATTCAAGATTAAAATTTATAATAACGTGTATTCTCGTATTATATAACTGCTGTATACTGTACTAATGATATTCTCGCCAATTTATTTACGCCGTACGCCTCCATCAAACCGTTCCATTATGCTTTGTGAACTTAAGATTGACTACAGTATTACAGGCCTAGGAATCATTTCAATTATTTCTATTTTAAGTTTTAACTGACTGATTTTACTATAG